>NC_052572.1:5278326-5408326 GCF_016699485.2 Gallus gallus
GTTTGGTTGTTCAGGGTTGTGTACAGAGTAAGTAAATGTATCTTGAAAATAGGGCTGGCAGTGGAATATCACTATCCCAGTGTAATTATCTCCCGTGTTTAGTGGGCCCAGTGTAACACTGAGTACATTTTTGTTAGTTATTTTGTAAATGACTTTCAAAGCCCACTACATTGTAATAACAAGGACTTTGGAAGGGATCTTGTAGAGATGAAGTTGTTTTTTGTGTGTGTGTGTGTGTTTTGTTTTGATTGTTTTTTTTTATTTGTTTTTTGTTTTTTTGTTGTTTTTTCTTTTTCTTTTTTTTTCCTTTTTTAAAGAGAAAGTCATGTTGGGAGCTAGGACTGAATGCTTCATTTAATCAATCAATTTACAGAAAGGTTTCTGTTGAAGTTTCTGTTGAGAAATCAAGGAACATGGAACAAAAAAAGGAAGGGAAGGGAAGGGAAGGGAAGGGAAGGGAAGGGAAGGGAAGGGAAGGGAAGGGAAGGGAAGGGAAGGGAAGGGAAGGGAAGGGAAGGGAAGGGAAGGGAAGGGAAGGGAAGGGAAGGGAAGGGAAGGGAAGGGAAGGGAAGGGAAGGGAAGGGGAGGGGAGGGGAGGGGAGGGGAGGGGAGGAAGAAGGATGGAAAATGGAGTACAAGCACACTCATTCAGAGTAACTTTTTTTTTTTTTTTTTTTTTTTTTTTCCCGAGTGGTATGTAAAGTCTCTCATGTGTTATTGCTGTCTTATAACTTCTTGGCATTTTTATTTCTGTTCTAGTTTCACCTGGGGGAGGATCTTGCTGCATTCTGTATAGCTGTCTCAGATTCATTAACTTTCACAGAAAACTCAATTTGCATTAAATACTTTGCTTTTTTGTATGTACCTTCACGTATCTTGAGGTTTCATGTTTGGCATGAAATGTTAGACTTCAAATTATTTGCAAGAGAGGCAAAAAGTGATACCATTGGAAGTCCTCAAGTTTGAATACTTCAGAAGACAATGAGGTTATGTTGTTAGTTTCTCTTGTGGTAGGGTTATTTTAGACAATTCATGTTATTTTAATGTTGTTGGCTTAGTTTGATTTTTTTTTTTCCATGTGTTCTAGTATTTAATAAGAACCATTAATGGATACACGTGAAATTCAGTAACAATTCATAGCAACCAATTTTTTATTGTACTTTTTTTCCATTAAAAAAAAAAAAAAAAAGATTGTTTAGAAGCTATGGAGGAGCTTTAAAAATAAATAAAATCATAAAGATACTACATAGATATTGCTGAACAATAGATGAAAGCAACGTTTTCTCATGTTTCCAATTTTATGTAGAACATATGGTCTGAAAAATCCAAGTATTGTAGAAATATTCATTTTATTTCTATTATCTATTTTTATTTCTATTATCTATTTTATAACATTCATGGTAACCAAGACTTATAAAAACTTATGACTTTTGGAATGGGTGAGCTTTTTTTATCTGTAACACACACTTTAATTAATATGCACGTATGTCTTCCAAATAGTATCAGGTGTTGGTGTGAGCACACTGAAAGACAATCTGCTTCCATGGGTAATGTTTAAATTAGATTGATGAATTAGAAGGGTAGAAAGATTAGAAAGAATGTTATTTCATAATGTTTTTTATTATTATTATTTTATTTTATTTTATTAATATTTGCTTAAATTCATGCTTAATGTTTCATTTCATTAATGTTATGTCTAGTGTAATTTCAATTAGTTTGTAGGGGTTTTTGTTTTTTTGTTTGTTTGTGTGTGTGTGTGTTTCATATAATAAGCTTGAAAAGCTTGGACAGAATCATGGAAATGGAATAAATCTGTTAATGTCAATCTAATTGTGCAATCTACTCAGTGGTCTTGAAAAGCAATCAATACAAAACATGTTTTACATATTTCAGTATGAATTTTCCTTTGTCATTTAGCAATGGTTACTCACCATAAAAAATGTATATTTTCAAGAACAACAACAAAATAACTTTGAATATTTAAATCTTTTCTGCAATCTGTGTTCAAAAAATGATTTTAACTTGCCTTACAAATGACCTAGAGAGGCTTCCTACTGAAAAGTGATGGTATTCATTCTCTATCTTCAGTCAAATTTTAACATCCTTCCTGAGGGAGCCAGCTGTCACTTAGTTAAAGGTTTGAAAATCTAGGCACTAGCTTATTTTTATTTGATCAAAATAATTCAGAGAGTATATTAGCTTCCACTTGCCCATTAAGGCTAGAGTTCATTTGACTAAATGTAGATGTCAATGATGCTGTCACACTTATTTTTTTATCTTGTCACCACATCCAGTGAGGGAAACAAGATTCATTTTGTAATTCATTAAGTATGTCCTTAAGAAATGGTTAGAATGCATCAAATAAATTAGCGTTCACCACACTAGACAATAATAGAACATACATGTCTAGCTCAAAGTTAGATTTCCAGTGTAAATAAATAATAATATCTGAAAATAAAGATGATCAGTCACATCATATTTTTTTTTTCCATAAGTTCTGAGCCATCTATGTTAGATGTTCTACTCTTTAGAATAATTCAGACTAGTATTTAAACACTATTTAATCTTGTCCTAATGTAAGTTTTGAGTCCAAGGCAAAACTGGCAACTCCTTCAGGTCTTTCATCTCAGGCTGTGTTAAGCTTTTGAGAATCTCCATCATTATTTATATTTCTTTTATATCCTAGAGTAAGATTCATTTTGTAGAGGTTTTTGGAGTAAAAGACCCATTAAAACATAGCAACTATCCCTTGCATTGTATTATCACATGCTGTAGCCACACTGCAATGCTCAAACCTTGTTCTCATGGCTTCTGAAGAAGTAGTTCTGTATCATCTGTATATGAGTCACTTAACTTCAGACGGTCTTGCTTCAGAGAAGTGAGAAAGCTAAGCAATATTCTTGTGCAATACCATAAATCACCAACAATTTATTTTCCACATTGAAAAGAACAGGAATAATATCCCAGATGCTATCAACTTTCTAAGTATTTCAAGAAAAGAAGATAATGTATTTTTTTTTTCATTTAAATAGTTTATTCATTTAAATACTATTTCACTGAAATAGTAGAGTTAAGAAGTGCAGTTTAAGAAACCAGCTGCCTTCATATTTTGATACATAGTGTTTGAAAACAGAAGGTTGAAAGATGCAATGAATATATATATGAATGAATAAAGAAAGAAACAAGAAGATAGATGGCGACCTGTCTATTCCAAAAGGAAATGAAAAAGCAAAAGGAAGAAAAAACTCCTTCATCCTCCTAGAGTGAGTATTATCAACAGTCAGTAGGTCATGCAGACTCCGTAGGTTAATTTTTTTCCCCCAGAGTTAAATACATTGAGGAAATTTGTAAAATTGGGTTTAATAAGGTTTTCATCAGACTTGTGAAGGAATTAAGGTAATGTGATCATCATTGCTCCTATTTCTGTACATATTAAACTTGATATTGCTCCCTCAGTAATGAGGTTTCATATAATATTATCTCTTTATATACACATTCATATATATATTTATTATACATATACATATACATACACAAACATATATATATATATATATATATATATACATATATATATATGTATGTATGTAAACAGACCTGGAGGTATTGGTTGATGCTCGGCTGAACATGAGCCAACAGTGTGCCCAGGTGGCCAACAGGGCCAATGCCATCCTGGCCTGCATTAGAAATAGTGTGGCCAGCAGGAGCAGGGAGGTAATCATCCCCCTGTACTCAGCACTGGTGAGGCTGCACCTCAAGTACTGTGTTCAGTTTTGGGCCCCTCACTACAAGAAAGACATTGAAGCCCCAGAAATGTGTCTGGAGCACAAGTCTTATGAGGAGCAGCTGAGGGAGCTGACATTGTTTAGTCTGAAGAAGAGGAGGCTCAGCGGAGACTTCATTGCACTCTACAACTTCCTGAAGTGAGGCTGTGATGAGGAGGGGCTTGGCCTCTTCTCCCAGGCAACAAAGACCTGAGGAAATGGCCACAAGGTGTACCAGAGGAGGTTTAGATTAGACATAAGGATAAACATTTTCTCTCAGAGAGTGGTCAGGCATTGGAATGGTCTGCCCAGGGAGGCTGTGGAGTCGCCAGCCCTGGCAGTGTTCAAGAGGCATCTGGATGAGGTGCTGTGATATATGGTTTAGTGGCTTGTGGTAGCCAGGGTAATGGGAGGTAAGTTGAACTAGATGATCTTGTAGGTCCTTTCAAACCTTGTGATTCCATGATTCTATTATATATATATATTCCCATTATGCATGCATATACTTTGTTCAACTCTTTCTGGTCAGGATGTCTATGATGCTCCAGGAGTAGGCCTTTATGAGTGATACGTACAGTAAAGATGCTCAGTTCAGAGAACTTGCTGTAAAGCTTTTACCCCAACTGTCTCCATGTGCTCCCTGATATCTCATCACTATGAAAAATGACTACCTTAAGGCTAGGACAGCAACAAAATTTGTAGTAGTGGTCTTGTTCATTTTAGCATTTACAACAGTCCTGGGATCTGACTAGAGAACCTGAGCTGTAGAAGGTCAGGGTATATGTTTGCGCTGCAGTGAACAGAAGAGTTCATAAGAACTCTACTGCCTTTGTCCTCTGGTCTTTGATAGAGTATATCAATTAACATAGGCATCAAACAGTTTAGAATGTGTACCTAAAAATCTGTTCATCTCAGCATCAGTCACTCTACAGTGACTGATAGTCACAGATTCTGGGGGTATTTTAAGGTTTCTGAGGGTGTAATCTAGTGATTGATCTTACATGAATTCTGAGTTAGTTATTCTGCTAAATTACTATGGTTCTGATTGTTTTCTAAGTCATAATAAACCTCATTGATGACAAAAGAGTGACACCATTTGTCTTAACTTTGGGCATGCCATTTATTTGTACATATTATTAAAAAATAATTGCAGCAAAAAACTATTTTAAGTATCTCATACTAGTCTTGATGCTAAGTTTTTTCCACTTATCCACTTCCAGTGGTGAAGAAAGAGATTTTACTGTTTCTTATGAGCAGGTGTGGTTTTGTTTGCTTGTTTTCTCACTTATTTTCTTCTAAAGGATAAATCTATGAATGTGCAATAATTTTTTTTTTTTTTTTTTTTTTTTTTTTGGTCCGACAGAGAGTGAAACGGAGTAATGGAATGGAGGAAATAAGCCAAATTTTCAACATTGTAATTATAGTTGTAGCAAGTACAGATTAATAAATAAATAAATAAATAAATAACTCTCTTCCCTCCTACCTAAATATAAGTCAATAACCATACAACAGAAAATATAGTTATGGCTCTGTAGCTGTGTCTGAGAATAACAACATTTGATTGCTAATATGAATACTTTTGGTATTATTTCTATCATCAAACACTTCCTAAATCCATTTGTCCTGGAATGCATTTTTTTCCATGGATTCAGACCAAATCCTTTCTTCTGTCTTCTACTATTAATGGTGTATTACTGTTCAGTCATTGTCATGACCATGTCTGCCTGGCCTTTCATGGATTTGTAGATAAGAACCAGAGGCCCCAAGCACAAAAATTATTTCAAAAATGTCCTTTGTATTTGATCTCATGTTACAGTGAGAAGATATAGTCAAGGAATATTGACTTTGTTATTAATTTTCACTTTTAGGATTTTCAACCTCCACAAGATCATGTTCTTCCACAGTGACATCAAGAACACATCAAAAGAAGCTTTAAAATGACAGTTATCTTGCCTATATTTGAGTTTCTCCCTGAGATTTTCAAATATACTTCTGCATAGTGTGTAAAGAAAAAACTCCAAATCTGATTCTTGATTCTTTGGACAGTATTTTGGTGAAGGTGATGGACTTCTGAATTCCTTCATTGCTCTCTTGCTATTGACACTAATTTACTATGTCAATAATTGACAAACTGATTTCAAAGTACCAAGGAACACTTTCAAACAACACAAGATGTTGGCTACTTGCACAAATGTATACATTCTCAGTTTTTTGCATTTTGAGTGATTTCTGTAGAAAGATATTAGGATTTGTAACAGATGAAATCATAATATACTGGTGTATACTGGTAGGCCATTCTTCTAGGCAGCAAGTGGATCTCATGGCATGGAATTTCTTCACTGAATATTATTTCAGCCAGTGCTTGTTAGACTCTTCTCATTCTAAGGACAGAAGCTCATTCTCTCTAGAAAAATCCCTCTCAGAATCCAGTCTGAAATGGAATGTAGTTAGAATTTAATAACACATAATGATAACTTAAAATAAATAAATACATAAAAAATAAAGAATCCACAGATATTTTCTGAGATTCCTACACTTTTCTTAATTAAGTATTCTACTCCACTGTAATTCTTCATATCCTGTATAAACATTGTTTTGCCTCCTGAATTTGAATCTGTTATATCTCCTCACTTTCACTCTCCTAAAAAAATCTCTGAAAAAAATCTCCTAGAAAAATTCTTCTTTATGTACCATTGTTTTTGTCTATATTATTTGGAGTTTGTTTTATAGTTGTTGTTTATTAATATTTTTCATACAGAAAGAATTACTGAGATCCATCATGAATTTCCTTCTTGGAAGAGCGTGGGAGGTAGAAAAAAGATTGTTAGTTTTGAACATTTTATTATCTATAAAAACTCCTTTAGAGAGGTAAGATGGCAAGAGTGTGAAGCATAGTCTTTTTTTTTTTTTTTTTTTCTTATTCCCCCTACAGAGACATGATTGCCAATAGCTTCTTCCCACAGCACCATCTACAGTGGTAGTCTAGCTGTAGGCTAGTGTGGGGAGAGATTAAGCTTTTGTATCTGTAGTGTTACAGTTCCTGGGAGGCTTCTGCACTACTATTTCAGTAAGGAGATTTATAGAGATACTTGTTGAATTTTAGTCATTTTGTTATCAGTCTGTAACCATATAAATGTGCATGTGGAGACCACTGCCATCTTAGGTACAACTGCAATTTTTACAAATCACCATACTTTCCTGTGTTAAATCTTGTTTTATTTCAAAGTTTTCATTAAGATTAAATAAATCGACTTATATACAGTGACAGACTCTGGACCCTGGCATAGCTTTATTCTGCACAGGCACAACATCAGGAAAATGAGCTGGATGATCAAGATAGAGACTCTTCAGGACAGGGGTATCAGTTGGTATCATAACCATGACCTAGTTGAGAATCTTGAGTTCTTTACATTCTCAGTTAGAGTCACAGAAGTATGAGAAAGGAAGAGGTGTAATCTTATGATATATTTTAGTATTCTCAGGAGTTCCTACCTGCACGTTGTTCCTAAATTACATCTCAGCCAAAACCGGCTCTCCATCAATTCAAAGTTGCTAAGAATCAAGCTACCATTTCCTACTAATAAAAATTCATATGCAGGTGTCATACTAGATCGTCCTTCCAAGACCTTTGAAATGTGAGATCAAACTTACAACAAATGCTTTTTGTTTGATGAAACACAAGATAGATCTGAGTATCCGAGATAGATCTGGGTACCCAGTTTGTACATATCAGGATAACAGTGCTTACCATCATCAACTATTTATTCTAGTGTGGTAAATTAATTTTCCTTTCAATGTCTTGTCCATTTTCCTTTGTATGTATCTGTTTGTATCTGTTGTTATCATTTCCCATCCTTGTTTCTTTGCCTCTTTCCATTTGCTATGAGCTGTATTTTGTACTATTATTTTTATTAATAATAAATAATAATTTTTAGATATTTGGGATTTACACTGTTAAGTACTTCTGAATTGCTTGCATTTATATACTAATGTGGATAGTAAGTGTAGTTATGATCACATCCCAGATATGAAGGACAGGACAAAATGTCTTTATCTTTCAAAGTAAAGACTTTTCTATTTTTTTTCCCCTCTTTATAATTTTTGCCATTTACTAAGACAGAAAAGAAAGAGAGAAAATAACAGTAATCACAGAACCACATGATTGCAGGGGTTGGAAGGGACCTCACTGAATCCAACTCCATTGCTAAAGCAGGTATCCTACAATAGGTTGCACAGGTAGGTGTCCAGCCTGGTCTAGAGTATCCCCATAGAAGCAGAATCCACAGTTTCTCTGGGCAACCTGTTCTGGTGCTTCATGATCCATACCATAAAGAAGTTCTTCCATATGTTTGTATGGAAAATCCTATGTTGAAGTTTTAGATAATCACTCCTTGTCCTACTACTAAACACCACCAAGAAGAGCCTGGCCAACATTTATTTGTCTCTCACCTCCCTTTAGATATTTAAAAACATTAATCAGATTCTCCCTCAGTCTTCTCCTCAGGCTGAACAGACCCAGGTTACTCAGCCCTTCCTCATGCAGGAGATGCTCCAGGTCCTTCACTGTCTTTGTGGCCCTCTCCTTGACTCCTAGGAGATCCCTGCCCTTTCCAAACTGAAGATCTCAGAACTGGATGCAGTATTCTAAATGTGGCTTCATCGGGGCAGAGTAGATATATATATCAGTATAAAAGAAGTGATGCATAAAGTAATTGCTCACCACCCACTGACTGATGCTCAGTCAGTCTCTGAGCAGTGGCAGCCTCCCCTAGCCAACTCCTCTCAGTTTAAGTATTTCTCATATGATGTCAAATGGTATGGAATATCCCTTTGGCCAGTTTAGGTCAGCTGTTCTGGTTCCCTTCTATTGTACCCCTTCCCTCCTTCCCCCCTACCTTTTTCCTCCCCACCTCCAGTCCCCTTGCTGCAGGACAGGAGAAGAAGCTGAAAAATGGGAACATTGTTGTCCCCAAACAGTGTTGCTCAGCAACAACTAAAACATGAGTGCGCTGTCAGTTTTCCTCCTAAAACCAAAATATTGTATAATATTAGACACCATGAGGACAATCAGCTCTGTCTCAGCTGAAACCATGACAGATGCATTATAGTAAAGTCAAGTGATATTGTCACCAACAGGAATGTACACATCATCTTTCCACAGCAGCATCACAGTCCCTCTCACAACAGGTAGTAACTAGACATCTATTAAAATAAGCACACTGCACATCATTTGCACCTGTTAATAAATCATAGAGACCCCTCTATGCAAAGGCTGATCTCTCTGTTTCAAGAGTGTCTGCAATATAATACAACATAATTCACAACTGAAGAAACTCTTCATATAAGATTACAACCATTTGCAATCTGATGGGTATTCAGACAGGATTGCTACATTATGCAAAACATAATTACAAACTGCTATCCTTGTAATACTGCGCTTTTGTATGTATGCAGATTATTATTAATGGTTAATCTTAAAATCATTGCACATACACTGCATTCAACAGAGTATAGTCTCAGATACTGTGCATTGGTATAAGAACATTATGGGTAGTGGAGTCTAGGTCCTGGTCTTATTTCTACTCTATTATTGTGCTGGTGTATACAAAGGATGAAATCTGTGTCTCCATTACATCCTGTAACACGTGAGTAATTCTTCAGAAATCAAAAATGAATCTTGGATTCATGTTGTTTTCTTCTGTTTTTGTTTGTTTGTTTGTTTTGTTTTGTTTGTGTGTGTTTGTTTTTTTCCTGACTTAGCATATGAATACCATTTTACTGATAGTACCATTCTTGATTTCCATGTTCTGCAGAAAGTCTCAAACAATAGATACTGAATATGAAACCTGAATCAGATCCCAAATGACTCACATTTCTTAGCAATTTGAAAAGGCCTTTCCAGTTTCATGCATTTATATAAAATGGGACTAAGAAGAAGTTTCCATTCACTCTGGAGTGAAACAGAAATTCAGACATCTAAACTGCAGGACTTCGTATCTTTGTCTTAACACAGATGAAATGAAGTAATGGGACAAGTTACATATCCTCTTGACATAGATATACCTCTTGATTCAGAGCCAAATATCCAGTATTGCAAAAATACTGAAATCAGGAGAACAAACAAAGGTAGAAATTATTTTGTATAACATACTTCTGTGGAGTCAACAATCACCTGTTCAAAAACCATGCACCTTCCACTGAGAGTTGAGGTTGAGATGAAGAAGGATTCAGCCAGTCTTCATAAACATAACCATTGCCATCTACTCAGCAGGATTCTAATGCTGTGATCAAGGTATATGGAACAATTCCATGCTTCTGAAGAAAAAGAAGCATAGCAGTAGCTGATGAGAAAGAAAGAAGGAATTTGTTTTTTCTTTCTATTCAAATAAGTTCCTGCTCATTATTCAATATCTGTTGGAAAGGCAGTTTCATCCAATGGCAGAATTGAGATCAGAATTGTAGAATCATAGAATCACCAAGGTTGGAAAAGAGCTCCAAGATCATCCAGTCCAACTGCCCATCTACCATCAGTATTTCTCCACTAAACCATGTCTCTCAGTACTACAATTAAATGTTTCTTGAACACCTCCAGGGATGGTGACTCAACCACCTCCCTGGGCAGCCCATTCAGCGCCTAACTACTCTTTCAGAGAATAATTTTTTCCTAACATTGAACCTGAATCTTCCCCTGATGCAACCTGAGATCATTCCCTCAAGTCCTATTGCTAGTTATATGGCAGAAGAGGTTGACTGCCTGTTGTGGTTTTATGATTTTTGTTAATGGTATTCCACATCATCACATCATGTAGTACACTGGGAGTCTCAGAAGAGAAGAACTATACTACAGCTCCCAGAAAACTTTGCTGTTCTGTTTTTGTTTTCTGGTCAGTGGGAAAAATAAAACTGACTGGAAATCATGAGACTATCTCTTTTTTTGCTCCCTGATCAGAGGGAGCAGAGTAAGAACCTTAGTTTTCAGAAGCTGTCTCTCATTTATGTGATCTGTTAGCTTCAATCCCAATTAATTTGTATTTCTGCTGTTGTAATTAGTAAATTATTTTTCCTCCTTGGATTGTTGCCACTGTAGTGTTTTGTTTGTTTGTTTGTTTGTTTTTCTTTCCCTCTTTGTTCCCTTTCCCCTTTTCTTACACCTTCCGTTTTCAGGCCCATGGGCTGCTGTCCCCCTGTCACAGACACAGATAGATCTAAAGATAATCGTAACACCCCCATCTCACCACAACCTCCTTTCAGGGAATTGTAGAGAGCTACAAGGTCTCTCCTGAGCCTTCTGTTCTCCACTCTGAAAAACCCCATTCCCTCAACCACTCCTCATAAAACTTGTGCTCCAGATCCTCACCAGCTTCATTGTCCTTCTCTGGAGATGCTCCAGGGCCTTGATGTCATTCTAGTAGAGAAGGGGTGAAAACTAAGCATAGTTCTTACGATGCAGCCTCACCGATGTTGAGTAAAGAGGGATGATCACTTCCTTGTTCCTGCTGGCAACACTATTTCTAGTACCAACAGACTGTTGAGTCAGAACAAATTACTCAAAGAGGATACTATTTGATAAGAAAAGGCTTTTTCCATCAAAATCTGCAAAATATGGAGATCATTATGACTATATCTTTTCTTTACAGTGGCTAAGATAAATATGAAAATCTGATATCCACTTAATGTTTGCCTTTACATCAGTATAGCTTTGTTTAGTAACTATGAGAAGGTTCATTTTATTAAAAAAAATACAATAAATTGAAATATAAAATACAAATCCAAAGAAATAATGTTACAAACATTCAAAATTCCAAGCCACTAGGGGCATTGTGAGTTTCACTCCTCTTTACATACACCACGATAAATCCAATCTGTCCTTGGTTAAACTAAATGCAGTTCTGATGTCTGTAAATGTTGAGATAAGAATCCTGCCCTTCAATGTATAATCTCCAAACACAAGTGCTTCTCTACAATAAAAGCAAATGATAACCTTCTTTTATGCCACGGAAATCCAGAAAGTATAATACAAACTCAACAAATAGATGTGATGATTGCGGAGTTTATCCCTTTGCCCAGCACTAAGAGCAACCACAACTTCAAATAAAGCTGCAGCTTGCAATCTATTTGAAATATTATTCAGTTAAGCACTATTTATTACTATTAAAAATAACACACACAGGGACAGACAAAACAGTCCCGTTTCACAAAGCACAACCAAGATCAGCTGACTGGAACTCACACTTATGTTCATTGATGGGCGTTGTTCTCATTTTATGCTCCTTGTTTCTATTTAGAGTTAATGGTAAATGCCTTTTCCTTATCAACTGTCAAATTGTCAGAACACACTTTGTGTGTTCAAGGCTGGAAGATTCAGGGGTTGTTGGAGGGAGGGGGAGGACCATCTGCTTTGTTGACAGAAGTTTACTCCCAATTTTTTATACTGAGTAATTATTCAAGGTCCCTTGTATTTTGTGTTTCCCAGAGAGCAGGTATTAAAAATGTCCACTATTAAATGCATTTCACATAGAAAGCAGAATTTTATGACCCTGTAACTGCAGGATCAGTGGTTTTACGCTCTTTAGCCTCTGCAATAATGTGTGTCTGGTTCCCCCATGCAGGCCATGCTGTGGTTAGTGTTGATTCAGTAAACAACATTTTGTTTTATCTCCACGGATATTAGGTCCGTGGAGGACAGATTGCATTTACTGATAGAGCCTCATGGTCTTAAAGCACACCTGAATAATTCTAGTTATCATTTGTAGTTTGCTGTATTTTAAAGAAGGGTAGAAATTAAAAAGAGATCTTAATAATAAAATGGGAGAGGAGGGGAGGGGGGGGAAAGGGAGGAGAGGAGAGGAGAGGAGAGGAGAGGAGAGGAGAGGAGAGGAGAGGAGAGGAGAGGAGAGGAGAGGAGAGGAGAGGAGAGGAGAGGAGAGGAGAGGAGAGGAGAGGAGAGGAGAGGAGAGGAGAGGAGAGGAGAGGAGAGGAGAGGAGAGGAGAGGAGAGGAAGATTATTTCACTTTCTGGAATCCACCCTTTGTATTCAAAGTTTGAGCTCACTATTCATGCAGAATCTTTGCACATTGCTTCCTCATCTTTTGAGTAACATGTTGTACCTGAAAACTCATCAGGTCTTTTGGGTATCTAGTATTAAGTTTACATAAAAGATATATTGCCTGATTACATAGCTGACCCTGAGAACCAGGTATTGGCAGAATAGAATCCTTTTAGAGTTTTTATTCCTATTTTCTCCAACTATTCCACAAAAGAAGTATTCATAGGAAAATCTTACAGCAAATTCTGATCTTAATCTTCTCTGTCTAATTGTAATGACAGTACTCAAAGAGATGTGATATCTCTTTCTCCACAGATGATAAAAAGTGGGATAGTGACAGAAAAGGCCATGAATCTATCCAAATCACAGAACAAGCAGCATCACAGAACTTTAGGGTTTGAAAGGGATATCTGGAGATCATCTAGTACAACATCTCCTGCTGAAATTTCTCTAAGATAGGTTACACAGGAAAGCATCTAGGTTAATTTTTAATATCTTTATAGAGTGATATTTCACAACTTCTATGGGAAGCATAACCCAGTGCTTTGTCACCTTCAAAATAAAGAAGGTTTACCTCATGTTCAGATGGCATGTCTTGTGTTCCCGTTTGTACCCATTGCTTCTTGGTCTATTACTGCATGTGGCTGAAAAAAACTTGGTACCATCCACTTGATTCCCACCCTTTAGATACTTAAAAGCACTGATAAGATCCCATCTCATTTTTCTTTTTTGCAGGCTAAATAATCCCAGGTCTCTCAGCTTCTCTTCATGTGGGAGGTGCTCTAGGTCCTCTGTAATCTTTGTCACCCTCCACTAGACTCCTTCTAGGAGATCCCTGTCTTTTTTGATCTGTGGAGCTCGGAACTGAACAGAGGATTCAAAATGCGGCCTCACCAGGGTAGGATAGAGGCGGAGTATCACCTCCATTCATCCAGGTCTTGGTGAAGATGTTGAACAAGACTGGATCCAGTGCAGACCCCTGGGGAATACCACTATCTACAGGCCTTCAACTAGACTCTGTGTCACTGATCACAACCCTTTAATCTTTGCCAGTAAGCTAGCTCTTAGTTCACCTCAGTGTTCACTGTCTATCCCAAACTTCCTAAGCTTATCTATGAGGATGTTGTGGAAAAGACTGTCAAAAGCTTTGCTGGCTTTCCTGTTGGTGAATGTATATTGTCAACTTCTGACAACCTTCTTCTCTTCCATTTGCTTGGAGATGTCATCCAGAATAAGCTGTTCCATTCCTTTTCAGAGAAGGAAGGTGAAACTGACTGGCCTGTAGTTTCCTGGTTCCACCTTCTTGGCCTTTTGAAAAACAGGAGTGACCTTGGCTTTCCTCCAGTCTTCAGGCATATCTCCTGTTCTCTGTGACCTTTAAAAGATTATAGAGAGTGTCTTGGCAGTTATTTCTGCCAGCTCCCTCTGCACTTGTGGATGCATCCCATTGGAACCTCTGGCTTTGTGTGCATCAAGTTTAACAAAGTAATCTCTGATATGATCCTCCACGACCAAAAGGAAGTCTTGTTTTCTCCAGACTTTTTTCTTAGCTCCTGGGTCTGGGATTCTCAAGAGCCAGCTCTTCTCTTACATTTCAATACTCTATCTTATGGTATACCTTCAAGTAAGTCCTTGAAGTCAAAGTTGGATCTCCTGAAGTCCGGGATTTCAATCCTATTTAATGTCCTATTTCTTCTGTGTAACACCCTGAATTCCACCACCTTAGAATGGCTGCACCCAAAGCTGCTTGTAACCTTCATATTCCTAACTTGCTCTTCCTTTTTTTGTAAGAACAAGTTCCAACAACACATTCTCCTTGGCTCCTCCATCACCTACATCAGATTGTTGTCTTCCACATACTGCAGGAACTCCTGGACTGTGTGTGCCTGGCAGTGCTGATTTTCCAGCAAATATCAGGGTGGTTAAAGTCCTCCATAAGAACCAGCATCTGTGATCATGAAGTCACTTTCAGCTGTTTGTAGAAGGCCACATCAACCTCCTCCTCTTGATCAGGTGACTTGTAGTAAACACCTATAATTATGTCACCCATATTAGCCACTCATTCATCACTTATCCATAGATGGAGCTCTATACATTCAAGTTGCTCCCTCACATAAGCAACATCTCCAGAGCTTTAACTCACTGGCCTGTCTGTCCTAAAATGTACATAGCCATCCATGACAGCATTCCAGTCATGAGAGCTGTCCCATCATGTCACTGTGGTCATAGTGAGATTGTGGCTCTTTGAGAACACACAGATCTCTAATTCTTCTTGTTTCTTCTCCATGCTTCATACATTGGTATACAGGCATTTCAGGGGAAAAAAAAAAAAAAAAAAAAAAAAAAAAAAAAAAAAAAAAAGGAGGAGAGGATGCTGCTATCCCTAGAAGAATGTAAGAGGATCCCCATAGCTATAAACATCCTTGAGGTGTTTGGCCTTCTGACTCATGTTATAGGAGGCAGCTAAGGAGTATTTGTCACCATTTTGGTTGGCTTGACTTCTTCGTCTACCAGTAGCAACTGTTTGAACGTAGTTCTTGTGGACCCTGTCCCCAAGTTCTTTAGTGTAAAGCACATTTCACTAGGCTAGCCAGCCTATTGCCAAAGATTCCTATGTTCCTTCCAGACAGGAGAATTATCAAAGAGGCAGTCCTAAAGAAAGACAATTCTAACTATGGAGGAAGCAATACCAGAACTCAGTACCATTGCTCAGACTTATTCAAAAATAAGTCTTGAATTTTAATATGGCGTGTCTGGCTTGATCTTTTTTTTTTTTTTTCATTCTTGACAGTTGTGCTGTACACATCTATTTTCTCCTATAGCTGTCCACTCCAGTGTAAGATTCACACACCACTTTTTAGAGCTCTCCTAATTTGTTGTTACTTCTCAGATTTTACCATGGTCTTCTTTGGTAAAATCACCCACTACCATCACTTTTCTGTCCATCCTAACCTTGTTTTAATTTTTATTTATTTATTTATTTTTACAACACATTCTAGTCTTTCTAAGTTGGTTTAGCATTTAAAAGCTGTCCTATTTTCAGAAATTTTCTTTATTTCCTGAATCTCTAAGCTTCAATCATTCAGTTTTTGGTGGATATCTCTGTTTATAGAATTTTCTTTTTACCAGTTCTCTGGTTTTCAGTTATTTTAAAGAATTTCCAGTGTATCAAATCCTCATTGTTATAGAAAAAGAAGAGATCTTAGATTCCTGAGGTATCACCATCCTCCTATTACAAGGTACAGTGCTCTAAATAGAAGATTATCTAAGTTAATAATTATCCAGTGTTCTATATTACAGAAAGATTATTATCACCCTTGAGAACAGATGTCTGTCTACCCAGAGATGATCAGTGATTCAACACTTTCATAAAATATACTTTAATTCATACGTCATGCCTGCAAACATTATTTTCTTTGTCATAATAAGTGATAAAAGCAAACAAGAATGGGATAAAAAAGCTAGGAATCTTAGAAACCGTGAACAGGATGTCTTTCATAGCTAAGTTACCAAGCTCAGTTTTAATCCCAAATAGTCTTTGCTGGAAGCTACTAGTTTTCAGTACCTGCTTATGTACTTACATGCGTACATATATATACGTGAATATATATAAAGATAGTCACACTCAGAAAATTCCCATTGTGACAGCTAGCTATATCTTTTCCTTATGCCCTCCTCTTCCTTCCTTGCCCCTACCAAATAACTCCTGCTGGGGAGATGCGCCAGCCAAGTCCCTTGATGTGTCCTGCCCCAGAGATGGCAGCCAGATGGCCTGACATCTGCAGCAAGAAGAGCTGGCAGGTCGCCCTGAAATCTCCCACTCAAGGGAGCTGTTGTTATGTACCAAAGTCCTTATCCCTGGAAAGACTTCTGTGAATAAAATATACAATACACAGTAAAATACAATAAATCCTAAAGAAAAGGAAAGCAAAGAGTGTTTTGAGGCAGTTTGCCACAACCTTAGAAGTGACTTTTCCCCGTGGGTGAGATTTGCTGTGGAAGTTCACCAAGTCTGTCAGCATTCAGTACTCAAACATAATACATTCCACAAAGTACACCATGAATTGGAATTTTTATTAACATCCATTAGAGAAGGCTGTGGTATACAGAAATAATAGAACAGAATTTGATCAAGCAAAATACAAAGAATTATATCTTAAATATAATGTACTCTTTTCCATACATGTGATCTAAGTACAAAATGTTAATATCAGCATACATATTTTGGGAATTTCATTGAGTATTCATCTATAAAATTATAGAGAAAAAAAAAATCAGATAATCATTAAGGTAGGAAAAGATGTCTAATACTGTCTAGACCAGTAGTTAACGAAACAGCACCATGCACACTAGACCATGTCCCTGTATGCTCTCAGTACTACTCAAACAGAGGCCCTATGATCGCAGTAAGTTGGAGACAAAGAGAGATTGACAGGGTACTGAGAGTCAGTGAAAAAGAAAGAGATAACAGTGTTACTAAAATAAAACATCTCTTAAAATTGCATTTTACTCCTCAAGACATAAATAATGTTACTGCTTGAAAGACTACCTGTGCAGGATTTGAAATGTGGTATTCCCTAATTCACTTATGTCCATCTCTGTTAGTGTCTCCACTGAGTCACTGGATGTGAGATCTTTCACATATAGCAGTCTCCGGGAACATTTCCTTTCCAGTACTTTAAAGAAGTATTTCAGGATACACACACACACACACACACACACACAAACACACACACACACATATATATAAAATGTTTTCTGACAAATTTTCCTTTTTTAAGTAACAAAATTTCAAGTAAGATTGAGAAGATTTGGGCATTAAAATAATGGCAAGAGAGGCTAGGAAGGGAAAGAGTACATGTGAAACAGAAATTAGCATATTTCAATATCAGTATGAAGTGACTGTGCATCTCAAGCTTTTGGGGAGAATTGTACATCTATGTATATACATGCAAAAATGAAATCTGAAGTCTCAAAGGTCTCTTAAATTATATCTTTAGATCAAAATGCTCTCAATCTAAAGTTCCCCAGAGTTGAAAAACAAGTTCAAGGTTAATTCTGTTGCAAGACACCTGTTTCTACTTTTGCTGAATTCAAAACTAAGAAGTAAGCAGTATCTGATGAAAAATGCATCAACAATACAAACCACTCAAAACAATCTACGGGTAAAATGCACTGCATGCATATTTGCCTCCTTTTATTTGTCCAAAGTAATATCCACAAGCTCATCAGTGTTTTCGCTCATACACTGCTAGGCAATGGGCTCTAGCTATTTTATATAGTTAGTGGTAACATCACTTGCCCAGAAGACAGTGGCAGACAGAGAGAGAGCAAAGAAATAACTTGCACAGTTTTTATGTTTTCCCAGCTATCAATCAAATTCTCTCTGACATTGTTTCATTTATGGATTATTGCAAAAACACTGAAACAATGTGCAATGATAATGTTGTAAAGCTACAGAAATGAAATTGGTAGGAGTAACCCATTTCTCTCTGTGTTCCCAAGCACCTCTCCGCTCTGAATCCCCAGCATTGTTTAAACTTCAGTTCTATATAAGAAAGCTAATCAAATGACACTCAAAAAAATTGACTAGGGTTTTCAATCTAGTTTCAGATCTCTATTGTACTTATTTCAAATAGCATTCGTTATTCTCTGCATATCCTTAGGAACATGTCCTGTCAAGAAATGCCATGCAACTTCAAACTATGTTTTTTGCCACCTCTGTAACTTTTTGTGCATTCCTTTTTTACATTTTATTACAGCATAACATCTGAAAATGAAATAAAGATTATAGGTAACGCTTCAGGACCTGTAGTTCTCTGGCTTGCCCTGAATATCAAATCTTGTTGGTAGGAACTTTCTTCTATACCACTGTAAATTGCCAAAATCTCCCCACTGACCATCACTGTAATTATTTCTGTTTGGAAATGAAAGATTTGATCAGCAAAGTGATTTTTCTTTTCTTTATATTCTCCCCTCCCTTTCTTGTCTACCTTTTCCCTTGTACACTTGGTCTGTGCATTTCCTCTTGATGGGGGATTTGAAGATTAAATCTGTATTTATTTACCATAGTTATCTCTAGAAGTAAAAGAAAACAGCAGACAACAGGGGGAAAAATGAAGAAAAATAAAAAAAGAAAGAGAAAATATGAAAGAGAGAGGGTAAAATGGATGGGGAAATAAACACAGAGAACTGTAATCTAACATAGAGTTAACAGGGATTTAGTCTGGTTATTATGTGAAATATATATATATATGAAATGCAGGGGTACCCACCCCATTTGTATCAAGCATCTGGAGGCTTTGGTAGGACATCTAGAGATTTAAAACACATTCTAACTGTGTATCTACAACCCCTCATTGAATAAATATATCCATATCTGAAGAGCAGATCGAATTCATTGGCAATACAAGGCAAGTGTGAGAAGTAAATTACAATTCAAATCCAAATAAATCTAAAAAGACAAGATCAGTAAAGTCAACTTCAAGGCATGAAGTAGAATTCACGTGGAAGGTATACACAAGGAGATTCAAAGGGTTTTGTGTAGGAACTAGCTTCAGTTCTAAGGTCAACAACACAATGACACTAAATGAGAGTAATTTGTTTGTGTCATAGGAAAGGGACAGGAAGAAAACTGAGTTTGCTATTGTTTTATTTTCTTTTAGACTTTAGACTGAGACTCAGGTGTTGTGCAGCCTCCATTTCTAAGACTGTTATTGATTTTTTAAGAGGGAGAGAAGGGCTAACATCTGCCAGGACCTTGATTTTCTCTGGAGTAGATAGGAGCAATGATACTTTTCATCATCATTTCTTTAGGGTTCATCTACCTTGGCAATGAGGTACAATGTAAGAAGCAAATCAACACCACTGGAATTTCATCCATGTAATAGGAATGATCCTATGTAGAGAAGAAATTTGGAGTCTTAAAACCAATGTGACAATGACAAAAGAGCATTCAGCTAGTGGGATAACTAGAATAGTTAACACACATTTAATAAAACATCATGCTGCTGGATCTACCTAGCTCATGAATTTAGAAGTTGTTATTGTCTGGATAGATCCTTGCAAGTGTTTCTACTTCACTGTATTGCTTAGAGATTTGTCAAATTTTAATAACCATCTGGAAAAGCACAGTGAGGGAGTTGTATATATATTATTTTGCTTGGTTGTGGATTTTCTAATCTATATGTATACTGTTTAAATTGAGTTGCTGAAGTATTATAGAAGTCTGTTGTTGTGGTGACATTTATTTATTTATTTTTAATAGAAAGGTACTAGATTATTTTTGGCAAACTGAAGCAGTCTGTTGTCCACGAACAATGAGATTTTTTATTTCTATTATATATATATATATATTTATCTGTCTGTCTGTCTACCTATCTATTTTTCCTAAAAAAAAAAAAAAGTGTAATAATATGTGTAACAAAACCTTTTTTTATCTTTATGTGTTAGAGTTTGAAACACTTTACGTAATGTCAAGAAGAGGGAAACGGGAAACATGAATCTTTATTTACTATTTATTGAGATATCTACATTTCTGTAGGAAATTCTATTACATATCATTAGTTCCTATAGAAACAGTGACTCATTGTCCTGGAAAAATGAAGCATTAAAGTAATGTGTTAAGCTGTTAACCTATACTATCATTCCAACTGTTCATGGGAGAAAAAAAAAAAAAAAATTCCTTCCTTCCTTCCTTCCTTCCTTCCTTCCTTCCTTCCTTCCTTCCTTCCTTCCTTCCTTCCTTCCTTCCTTCCTTCCTTCCTTCCTTCCTTCCTTCCTTCCTTCCTTCCTTCCTTCCTTCCTTCCTTCCTTCCTTCCTTCCTTCCTTCCTTCCTTCCTTCCTTCCTTCCTTCCTTCCTTCCTTCCTTCCTTCCTTCCTTTTTTCTTTCTTTTAATTCTCTTGAGAGCAGAAACTCCATATAAAAAAAATATCTGAAGAATCATGAAAAACAAAATGAAAAAAGACCACTTTTTAGAATTGTGTTGATCAATCCTTCTTTTTTTACAAAAATATCAGAATCCCTCCTGGATTTTCCTTTAGTACTAGTAAACTTCATGAATATTTGTGGCATGATTTCATTTTATGTTTTTGTTGTTGTTGTTGTTGCTGTTGTTGTTTTTCTTTCTTTCTTTTTTAATTCCATCTTCTTAAATATCATGAATTCTATCATTCTGTGATGTAATTCATCTTCTAGATTGCTAATTGATTCCTTCTTTAGCATGAACAGGTTTACTGAAGAGCCTCTGCATTGAAATGAATTGTGAGATCTCATAGGAGCTTTCTCTTCTCAAGCGGAACAAGACTAACTCCCTCAATCTTTCTTCATAGGAGAGGTGCTCCAGATTTTTTATTATCTCCATGGCCCTCTTCTGGACCCACTCCAACATCTCCACATTTTTCTTGTTCTGGAAACCCCAGGACTTGATGCAGTGCTCCAGAGACAGTTTTCTAAGGGCACAGTAGAGGGAGACAATCATCTCTCTTGCCCTGCTAGCAACACCTGTTTTGATACAGCCCAGGATACTGTTGGACCTACAGGCTGCAAGAACAATCTGCTGACTCATGTCCAGCTTTTTTTTCTTTTTTTTTTTCTTTTTTTTTTTTTCCCCCCCACCAGTTCCTCCGAGTCTTTCTCTGCAGCAAAGCTCTCAATGAGCTCTTCTCCCAGTCTGTGCACGCATCTGGGATTGCTCTAACCCAATTGTAACACTTTACACTTGGTCTTGTTGAACTTCACTACGTTGTCATGGGCTCACTTTTCAAGTTTCTCCGTGTTCCTGTGGATGGCATCCCCTCCTTCTTATCTTATCAACTGTACTATTCAACTTGATGTCATCAGCAAACTTGCTGAAGGTACACTCAATCCCACTGTCTAGGTTGTTGATAATGATGTTGAAGAGCACCATTCCGAAGACTGACCCCTGGGAGATAACAGTCATGACCAGCACCCAAATGAACATAGACCTGTTGTTCACAACCCTCTGTATACCTGCAACCAATTCTTTATTAACTGAATCTTCCAGCCTTCAAATCCATATTTATCCAACTCGGAGATAAGGATGTAGTGTGAGACCATGTAAAAGGCCTTGCATATGTCCAGCTGTTGACATCAGTTGCCTTGAAAGTATATCTTGAATGTGTGTTCCATCAGGTGACCTAATGTATGATGATATGCTTCCTTAAGCCAAAAAAAAAATATGATGCTGAAATGACACATTAGTGATGCATTTCAAATGTAATTTAATATAAAATCTGTAGTTGTTTCTCTCCATTTTATATCATTAGGAATATAAAGTGGTAACTGATTAGTCCATGGGAACGAGCTTTTTTTCCCCTTTGTCTTTTCCTTTTCTTTCAGTTAAGACAGGCAAGCAAAACTTAATTCTCTTCACATGTAATTTATTTCTTTGATGTTACTTAAATTTTATGTTCACTTACTAGAACATGTAGTTCACTTTGTTTTTCAACATTGTTCTTAGAAAGCCAGTACTTTTTTTTTTTTTTTTTTTTTTTTTTTCAGCATTCTGTACACAGCATGTCTGTAAAAGACTACATTTTCAGTGGTGACTATACAGTCATAGTACTACTGTTGTCCATCATGTATGTGAAATCTCTGAAGGACAGTCACTTGAGTCAGATATCAATCAGCTCAAATTGAATTATAGGATTTTACACCCACTGAGAACTTTCATGCTCATCTTTTCATTTAGAAAGTAGTCAGTCATTTAGAAATATTCCAGCTAGCAAAAACATAAGTTTTTTTGTTTCTATTTTTTAGAAAATCAAGACAAAATATTGAATAAGGTGTTTTTAAACAGCCCATATTGTAACCCCATTAAACAACCCCATGGACCTGAAAACAGCCATTTAAAAATCAGGACTACAGAGCCCTTTTTAAACTCTGACAGTCTGGATTTCTTTTAGCAAAATATGTAACTTCTGATTCTCAATTTACCTGTCTGCAGTCTAGGAGTAAAGCTTTATCTAAAAGCTCTTTCAAGGTTTAATTAGTGAATGCCTGTTTTACAGCTAGTTGAGAACCTCACATAAAAGATTCTATAGAAGTGTAAAGTATTATTTCTCAGGAAAACTTATATTTTTTTTCCATCAGAAAAAAAAAAAAAAAGAGGAAAAGCAAAGACAAGAGGAAGAAGAAAAAAAGAAAGAGAAAAAAGAAAAGAAAAAAAGAAAAGAAAAAAGAAAAAATAGAGTAGGACAATAAAACAAACAAGACTTTGTGCAGACTTAATTGGGTTTTTTAAATTTATAAAGAGGATTAAGAAAACTGAGCCTATCTAAGTCTCCCTACTGGTAAATAAAAAGAAAAAGAAATAAAGACTAAAAGCAAAGAGAGGATTTATAATAAATAAATAAATATATCCACAGGGTGATACAAAAGTAACAGTTAAAACAAGAATATAAAGCACCAGATTTTCTGAGCCATGAAGTAGTGGACAGATAAAATTATATTTTATTTATTTATTTATTTCTGCAACAAAGTTATGCAAAGAGGAATGCATCACATTTTAATCAGTTATTCCTACTCATTTTCACTATTAACACATATATTGGATATTGTAAGAAAATCAGTGAGGCCAGAACTATTCTCTCTCTCTCTGGTGTTAGTCATTTAATACTCTATGTAAATACTGGGGAACCATTCTGCATTACCCAAAGGAAAAGAGTAGATCTTTTATTTTAAATCTGTTCAAGAAGGCTATAATGGTAGTCAATATCAGAAGATTATAACCAAATCCTTTACAGATGGAAATCAACAAAGCTCTATCCAGAACAGCTTCATTGTGCAGTTATGCCAGTTGATGCCAGCTGAGAAACAGTCTCAAAATACCACTGTAACTTTGTTCTTGACTTTAGGATGGCCAAAAGAACAAGCTTTCTTATGGACTTTCATGGACACAATGCTTTCAGCCAAATTGCTAATACTCCTTTTACATCTTCTCATCAGGTTTTTTCTTTTTTTTTTTTTCTTTTTTTTTTTTTTTCCTGTTACCAGCTGAAACCCAAAAGCAGAATAGAATGTGCTAAAAAACTGAAGACAAAATAAACTGATGTGTTATGAACACATCAGTTCTATTGCATAATAATTCAGGGCATTTTAATTTTCTAGCTCACAGAGTTTTGAGAGGTGGTTGGGAAAATAATATGCATTTTTCATTGTATTTTTTAAATGTTAAGCTACTTTGTTCTCATTTGTTCAGTTAGATACATTCTTAGACTTAACTCCTGAGAATATGGGCATATATTATTTTGATTCATCCCTGTGGGTTTGTTTGTATCCCTTTATATATATTACACTCAAATCTAAGAAAAAATGTAAAAAATTATGTGATAGTAAGTTCATCCAATAACCATGAAAATTGATGCCTGCATAATGAAGAGAGATTACCTTTTAAACATGGAAAAATCTATACAGTTTCAGCCACTGACCAAAACCACTCTGCAGAGCTATCAAAGAATTCACACAGGAATTAAATTGTTTTACTACAGTCAGTTATATTTTCTAGTTTTACCAGCTTCAGAAATCAACATTTAAATGTATATATATGTATATATTAACAACTTACTAGTATGAGAACATCAGAACATCAAGGGTTAAACAACCAGGAAAATTCCCTATTCTAAAGGGAATCCCAAGAATAATTCTTGGGAATAGAGGGATTAAGAAATTTAATTTATTCTGAAACCAAAGCTCCTAGAGTCATGGAATTTCTAACTACTTGTGATATCAACAGACTAAATTTCAGAACTCAGGAAGTTAATTCTGGTCTTGTTTCCTTTTTAGGACTGATGCTGAATCCTGCATAGATGCAATGATACCTGTGAGCATATTAAGAATTAGGAAGAGAATACTTACATAGTTTTAGGCTAATGGATTAACTTTCAATATACTTCATGAACATGGATACTTTTTACATAGATAAACTGGAGAGGTAAAGTCCTACAGCATATTTTTATTTATTTATTTATTTTTGCTATGAAATCATGAATTAGGAAATGTTTTCCTTTCTCTTTCTGTTGTCCTAGGAAGAATGTGAAAATATACAGAACAATGCTGCATTCACACAAAACCTTGATGGCTTAATGATTCTTTTCATCTCTGTTCCCTGTTCTTGCGTGCATTTTACTTAATGCACATAAAGTAACAAACAGAAAGGAAGAGGCATGAGCAGCTGTATCAGTGAATCTCATATGATGAAACAGATTTATGACCTCATTGTCAATTTTTGTTTATATTCCATCAACAATTTTCCTTATTGAAAATCCGCAGCTTGTGTGAGGGAAATTCTTATATGTATGTGAGTTGCAGAATGATCATCTTTTGAAGAAGATTCTAAGCTTTGTCCACCCTGTACATGTCTTGGGAGCATCATGACAGAGATTTTAATAAACAGTTCAGTGCATTTAGTTATTAAATTCATCTGTATCCAAGAACTGAAGGTTAAAATATACCAGACAGTGGCAGAAAGGAAACCACATAGCTGGAGTGGAGAAAGAACAGTTCTGATTGTATTTATATGGATCCCACATTAAAGAACCCAGTGGAGCCGAATTGTTCCCTGTGGGGCTTAAAAGTTTGATTTTCTTTTTTCCTCCATACAAGAAATTATGGTGATTGCAAACCCTAAAGCACTAAAGTTATTCATAATAGAAGCTGTAAATATATACAGCAGGAAATAGACATTTTCCTTGGTTTATAGCTCCAAAGGATTAAAGTAGGATTAAAAAGAGAAGAAAATAGATTTCAGAGCTGTTTTCTAACAGTGACATGTCTTTTTTTTTTTTTTTTTTTCATTTTTTTTTTCTTCCTCCAGGGAGGAAGAGTGGAACAAATCAAAAACAAAAGCAGAAACAACAGACAATAAATAAATAAGGACATAAACTAGTAAAAATAAATAAATAATAATAATAAAAAAACCAACATTTAAGGTAATGGTTTGCACATATGCACATGTACATCCATATATATGTATATTTATACAAAGAAGGTTTGCCTTTACAGAAGGAAATCTTTTCTTAAGGAACTCAAACCTCTAATTAAATAAAGTACTCTGCACCCACAGTACGACCAAGTAATGTTTGCAGTATCACTTTTCCAATTTAATTTATATAGCATGCTAAAGTAAACAGAGCTGAAAATAGATTGCTAAAGGTACTCTTGAAAGGTGTAAAAAAACAGAGGTATGCATAGTGGTAAATTCTTAGGATCAAGAAATGGCCTATATTAATTCTTGTACACAGAGAATACAGAGAAACTGAAAATATAAAATGATTTAAAAATGCTCCCTTTCATAAAGCAGCATTTAAAAGGTATGCAGTGCCATGTGCAGAATGTAAATTCTAACCACAGTGAAGCTGCCTTGCCTTCCTTCAAGAGCTGGTCAGGTCTGAAAATGCAGGAGTCCCAACAGTACCTAAAGACATTTTAACCTCTCTCATTTCTTATTTCTGTAGTTAGGGTGTATTGACCCAAAATTCACTGAAGCTAGTAGGATTTTTTTTTAATTTACAGGAAGAGAACAGTAGGGAAAAGAGGCCTTCAACTCAACTGACATTTATGGGGCTTGAAAGCATCCAACATACCAAGAGAGTGGTGACATGCTGGCTGTGGTACAGGCTGTTGAGGGAGGCTGTGGATGCCCTGTGCCTGGAGGTGTTCAAGGTCAGGTTGGATGGGGTCCTGGGCAGCCTGATCTAGTATTAGATGTGGAGGTTGGCAGCCCTGCCTGTGACTGAGGGCACTGGAGCTTGATGATCCTTGAGGTCCCTTACAACCCAAGCCATTCTATAATTCTGTGAGTCTGTGTTATGATTCTATGATCTTGTGGCTGGTTCTCAATACCAAGCCATATGAGCCTGATGTTCCCTCCCCCCCAGTTCCTGGCTGAGAAATCTTCTTGGATTCCCAGCTGCCACCAAAGTGTGGTAAAGGTTGACTCCACACCTTCATTACAGAGCAACTCCCAAGAAACTCTTTTGTAGTTAGCTATGTTTTTGAAAGGAATAAATTACATACAGAGTCTACTGACAGTATTCACTGAAGTATGCCTGCTATTGAGCACTCAATGGTGTACTTAATATGACTGTGAACATTGTCATTATTTAGTATGCCCAAATGGAGCAGCATGGTTGAGTAATTATTCACAGTTTTGCTGGGAGCATTTTGCAGAGAGCAGAACCAGCAGAAAACTCATCCACATTCTACACTGCCTCTGCATGGGTCCATCAGATGCAACTCTACAAAGGATTGTAAATTGCAACCCATAAGGTGAATGAAGGGAAAATTCAGAGTGCATTTCATATGAGAATTGATAGTATTCCAGTGTTCTGCAAAACAGTGGATGAAGCACAGATGAGGTGAAGCAGACATAGGAAACCTAGGAAGCTGCTCTGATGAACTCCAGTGTTGTGTAAAATCTGACCAAACAGGACCCTGAAGAAAAGAGAAAGAGTGGTTAAATAAATCTATTGGATCTAGAGAGGTACTATGATAAAGCTTCAATTATTAACATTCTGACAGCCTCCCCCCTCTACTCCCCCCAGAAAAGTCTTTCTGACTATGCTGCAAACAGGACTTTCATTTCTAAGTAGCCTTTGAATATGAAAAGACAGGTAAATGCTTCTATTTGAGGGTTTCTCAGATGAGAAGTAGGTAAATTTCACATATTTAAATTTAACACAGAAGAACCTCTGAGGATTTCTCTGCATTTCTAGAGGAGATAATAAATGACCAAATCTCTTCATTGCGCCTTGACTTATTCAGGAGCAAAAATGTACTCTTTAAGGTTTTTGAGAAGCTTGACTTTTAGCACAAGCTGAATTTTGTGGAGTTTTTCTCTCGAGGTCATACTAGCACTCCAAGTAATCTTCCCATTTTCCCTTCCTCATGCTCATCCCAGTCATGGTGTCTTTTAGACTGGGAGGTATGACAGAGGCCATTATATAGCCAATGTGCTGACTCTCTTTGCCTTCTGAAACCCCGTTTTGTGCATAGCAGGGAGGATATTCCACAGTGGCCAGTTCCATGGGCTATAAGGCTGCTTTTCGCTGCCGCAGCACTATAAAAGAGCCATGGTGTAGCAGAGAATTGTGCCTTACAACTGTCTGTGCCATTGGGATGCATCCCTTTGGAGAGATTAAAATGAGCGATGTAATGTAACAAGGAGAACAAATAGAAAGACTAGAAATATAAAAAGAAGAAAGGGGAGGAAGTGAATTTGTAAAGGACTAATAAAATATATGTCACCCTGCTGATTGCTTTTTCTTCCTTTTTTTTTTTTTTTGATTTTTTTTTTTAGCTTAAAATTCTCCCCTCTCACAAGTGTCTGTCTTGCCTGCAAATGAATTGTACTGAAAATGTCTGTTAGTAGCCTGTTAAAAAAGTGAAATTTTAAAGGCATTTCATCCTATTATGAATTTGAAGCAATGAAATATAAACATAAATATTTTTGCCAGTCTAGTCTGCCCTTTACAGTCATGCCTTCCTCTAGAGAAACAAAATCTGCTGGCTCTGGATTGGATCCATTTGCAACTGCCAACAGATTCTCTCTGATGAATCTTCAAGCGATTGAGTCAGGCTGGACAGGCAAAATGTCCATCTGTACCATCCCTGATGGATGTAGCAAAGCTTGGAAAGCATTCATAGTAGCATGTCAACAATCAAGGGAACAGAGAACAAGTGGAAATCTTGATCTTTATTTACTTTTTTTTAAAATTTTTTATTTTAACTTCACTTTAATTTAATTTAACATACTGTTAACATAGTTTGAATCTTCTCTACATTTCTCTACATGGATACAGTAAAGTTCTTTCCAAAATCCCAACAGTCAGAATACTTAGGGGAATTTTTTTCAAAGTGAGGGCAAGTGCAAGATTTAATCGATTGGTTTCTGTTGATGTTTCTGAAAGTCCTGTAGCTAAAACACTATATGCTGCTTTGAAAAGATATCCCCCAAATGTCACAAATCTGGTAGGCAGGCAGCTGCAGGAGATAACAAAGGTGCATTTCTGTCTGCCTAATTTCAGGAAGATTACTTTAATCTCATCTAATGACACTACATTTCTGTCCATAACATTTCTATCAAACTAATGCTGACAGATTACCTATAGCTTTGAAGTCTGTATTTAATTTTAATTTAGGTACTTTACAGAGATGTTTTGTATTTCTGTTTCATTTTTTCTTTGAATGTGTTTAACATTTTTTTTTTTCATCAGGAGCATAAGCCAAGTCAAATCAGAATTCTCCAAATGAGTGATTCAAAGAACTTTCCTTTAAAGATTATATAAGGTACAAATAAATATTTATTCAGGGAATTACATTATGATCTGAGACAATCTCAACTGTATTTGACCCTTGCTGTGCATTGACACTCAGCATGACCTATAAAAGCCATCTATAAGACCTTCCTTTCTTCTCCATGAGAATTGGAAGAGATACAGAGCTCCTGCAGAGACGGTGTAAGAAGTCAAAGAAGAACAGGAAGTGATTTCATCTTGACATGAATTAATCATGTGTTAGTTCCTGTCTAGGCTGAGAAACAAATCAGAAGGACAGTTATTATATACACATTATACAGTGAACTGCTTGAAACAAATTCTGAATAATCTTAATGACTTAGATTGAAGCAGCTCCCAGACAAAATCTTCTCCCTGTGGTAGGTCTTTACTCTTAGATTCAGGTTGGTCATTGTCATGCTGTCTATAAAGGCCTCTTAGAAACAGCTAAGGTCAGCTTTAGCATGTTCTACAGTAAAATACATTAGGGGTCACCTTCCCAGTAACTGATTGAAAGAAATGTTCAATTAGCTTAATAAAACTACTGTCTTTGATGTTTCCAGAAGTGTTCACTGAGAAGGAATAAGAAGGAGGAAGCGATTTAGTGCCAAAAGTACTGACTATATAATACAAATCCTCCTTTCTCTTTGGACAAACACACTCTTTCTCCCATTATAGCACTATTTATTATAACTGATTCATATGTTGGATCTGAACCATCGCTTCTTATTCAGGGAAGGATCCTGCTGAGTTCAAAGACTTCTAGAAATTCAACATGAGGTGTTTAGGGGTGTCTTTTCAAAGTAGCGTATCGGTTTAGTCACATAGTTCCTGCTAACATCAAGGGAAGTTGGTTGGTTAAATCCCCATGCAAACTTCCTTTGAAAAAATTACCCCTAAAGCATCCCGTCTGCTGAGGTTTGAAAAGGGACTTCAATCAATATATTTGTTAAATGAAATGCAAAGAAGATCCATTTTTTCGGTATCCTGGATACTGTAGCTTAATAAAGAATGTAACACAGTGATGGTTAAAAAATAAGGGTTCTTATTCTGTTGGAATTGGTCTTCAAATGTTTGTCTAAAGTATTCATATATCTCAGTTCACAAAACTGGATACAATTATTATTATTATTATTATTTTTGGAAGCATCTTTGTCATTTGACTGCTTAGTTAGACTTTGCCTTTAATCAAAATGAATACATATATACATATATACTAGTATGTGCAACTGTGTACAATTTATCTAAGAATTTCAATTCCTGAATCAAAACTTCTCAGGTTTTTTGTAAGATTGGTTCATCTTAAATTAGATATTTAGAAGTTTATTTTCTCATTTAAATTAGGATTGTTTTTAATGAAGACAGACACTTCCAATAGCAATCCCCCAACACATATTATAAAAATAATTTAGAATATTGTTATGAATCCCTTGTCCAATATGGCAACAATGTTTTACAGTAATTAAACCTGTGATGCAAGGTCAGAACTAGTTCTTATACAATCTAACCCTAGGAGTAGTACACTTCAGGTAATCATAAAGTGAACAACTAGATTTTCTGAGATGCATCACAATCTAAGCTTTCTTAACTTGGTTGCTCATATTCTTACTGATTATAAAAGGAATCTGATCTAACATGTTAACAGTTTCAATGTGAATGTTTAAATCCAGATAATATTTATTTTCCTATGTGAATTATTGTGTTAGAAACTCGCTTGAGGGTAATGAGTGTTCAGCTTATTTTGAGTCATGTTTCCTACAAGAGTATGAATATGTGTCTGAGATTGTTTGGAAATAAAAGATCAAAGAGTCACATGACTTCCTGATAAAACAAAAAAATTCTGTCAGGTCTCATCAATCATCATATAAGCTACAGAGATTTAAAAACTAACTTGTATACTAATGTGAAAAAATGTGAGATAGCTGAAAAACAGTTGTGCATCCTAGCTATTAATTTTATGCCCTTTGAGGTTATTTTCTAATATTAGACTAGTTCTCTTTCCAAACTAGAGTTACTGGGCTCAATGACATGAAACTCAGGATTCTGAAGGAATAGTCTGATGTAGTTGCCAGCTAACTCTTCATCATATTTAAAACAATATGTCTGTAAGGTGACGTTCTTGGTGAAAAAGGTGGAAAAAGGGAAATATCACTCTTGTTTTTAAGAAATGTAGAAAGGAAGACCAGGAACTACAGACTGGTGACCCTTTGTGCCTGGAAAGGTAATGGAACTGACCTTCATGGAAACTATGTTAAAGGAACACATGAAATGGGGTATTCTAAGACAATCAAGCATGACATCACTAAGGCAGATCATGCCTGATTAATGTTCTCGCCTCCTATGAAAGATTGATAACATCAGTGGACCAAGGAAGAGCAACTGATGTTGTCTACTTAGACTTCTGCATAGTCTTTGGTATGGTCCCACATCACATTCTTATCTTGAAATGGAAGAGAGATGGATTTGAAGAGATGACTATTCAAAGGATAAGAAAATGATTGGATTGTCACAATCAGAATGTTGTCTGTCATGAATTTTATCACACCTCCCCCTGTTCACAAGTGGGACATGACAATGGGAAGCCTGTCCACTGCAAGGGGATTGAAACTAGATGATCTTTAAGGTCTCTTCCAACCAGGCCTTTCTCTGATTCTATGATTCTGTGAAAAAGTAAAAATATGACTGTGATAGATTTTGTAACATCACTGAACTCAGAAAAGAAGAAAAGAAAAAAAAAAAAAAGAAACTTCAATTTTAAAAGAGATATTAATAATTTCTCCAATCCTCTGCTAGTTTGTTTCCAGGTGTGAAATCTCTTCAGATATTTTGTGCCATTTTTGTTCATTGTTAACTCATTCAAGAGAAGAGGAGGCTCACTATAACTACCTGAAGGGAGGTTGTAAAGAGTTGGGGGTTGGCCTATTCTCTCACGTAACTAGTGATAGGACTAGAGGGAATGGTCTCAAATTGCATCAGGGGATATTCAGGCTGGACTTTAGGAAATCCTACTTTTCTGAAAGAGTGGTCAAGTGCTGGAATGGGCTGCCCAGAACTGTGGTGGAGTCATCAACCCTGGAGGTATTCAAGGAACATTTAGATATTGTGTTGAGGGACATGGTTTAGAGAGAACTATTGGTGAGAGGTGGACGGTTGGACTGGATGATCTTGTAGATCTTTTCCAACCTTGGTGATTCTATGATTCTATGATCATATTCATGAGGTAATTTATCTGATAACTCATAACAGTTTTACCTGCACCATTGCTGAGTGATATCCACTAGCACAAGGATATCCAACCTTTTGGCTTGTCTGCTCTGCACTAAGTGAAGAGGAATTGTCCAGGAATGTATATATGTGGGTATCTTTGAAAGCTATGCATCTTATTTATTCCTATGAAAACCAGAAATGACATAAAAAGCACAGTAATACCATTTAAAAGAGCAAATTCTCAGCTACAAAGCACTATTTTTGAACATAGTCAACACCACCGACTATACTTTATTACCAGCAGTGAACAAGAGCACGTATGTCACTCTTGTGAAAATCTGCACCAGCAGAGATAAATTACTGCCACTGTTACCACTGCTAAAACAGACCACCCACCACCTCACTGTGCTTATATCCACTGTTTGGTCTCCATAAATGCTCAGCAAGTATTGATGAATGTTAATGGCTGTAATTTTTTTCTGCATGGATGAACTCACTTCCACACCGTTCCGCCACATCAGACACCATTTTGTCAGACTGCCTCTCTACTGCCATCTGTCACACAGCAACAAAATGTAACAGAATGTTGGTGGGAAGGTTCTACCTCTACTGCTCTACTGCTATATTACCAACATCTGCCTCTAATGTTGTGATGTTGTGGTCCATTATACATCAATAGGAACTATTTATTTTTTTTTTTTTTTTAAGTAGCTCTTGTAGATAAGCAGATAGACAAACATAAATATTTGACTAAATTTTTTGTCCCAAGGTCTAAATCTAGGAGACAAAAATACTTACGAAAAGGATATTTTTTTAAACAGCAATGCCATATTCATCAAAATTCCTGAATGTCCATGTAAATGATTACAAAAAGACCACAGAAAAAAATAGAATAATAAGGAAAAAAGTAAAGAATTGATAATAATAAATAGAAATAGAAAAGAGGAAAAAGGAAAGAGAGAAATAAAAAGACCCGAGATATATTTTCCCTATTTTGACTGACAAGTCCCAAGCTGCTTGATATCTAATTATAATCATTCTGCCAGTGCACTTCTCTACTGAGCAGCCTATTCAGCTACATGGAAGGAAACTCAGAATTGGCCATGGCAACAGAGATGCTACAAGACCAGACCTTTTATGTTACCTCTAGCAGTCATTATTAACAATTATTTAAAATAGTACAACTTTTAAGGTAAATTGGATGATTTCTCTTATTGTTTCTTCACTTACTACCCTGTTCAGTGCAGAGTGTAAAGTAAACTGGTATAACCTCTTATCACCATGCAGCCAAAAAGCTTTGTACTTAAGAAAGCAACCCAACAAAGGTAGGAAGGCAGAACATGTGAGAAGGTAGAAAGCAGAAACATCTGCTGCATTTTCAGAGTGTGTTACTTCTGCTTCTCAGTTTTTCCCTCCTACCTTTCTTCATTCCCTTTTGTGCTTTTGGGAGATGCAGGTTGCTTGCCAAATGTATGAAATCACATAAATTTGCCCATAGGTGCTTATAGGCCTACCTCTGACTGTGCATTCTGCATACAGAGGAGACTTAAAATAGTGTGGCACCCTGTTCATTAAACTAAGAAGATTGACAGGCTTTAAAAATAATAAAATAATAAAAAAATTGTAAATCTAGCATTCTTACTGGAGAGCTTTGAAGCACTCTGTCAGCCTGAAGTGGAAGCCTGGGCTGGAGAGCGTCAGGGAGTAACATGACCTCACAACAAAGCCTGCAAGGTTTTGGTACTGTTCTGCATTAATTTCACTGGCAGAGCTGACTACTCCTAGTCTGTGTTCTGCTTCTCCGCTACACTCATCCGTCCCTCCCACACTCCCTTACCTAGATTCTCATAGATTTTTATTTTATTTTATTTTATTTTATTTTATTTTTATTTTTTTTAATTTCTCTCTCCCAGGTCTTTTCATGCCAGAGACCTGTGCAATATCATTTTCCGCATAATGAAATCTAGAGTGACATTAATGTAAGTGTAATTTTATGGTGAGGAATGGGCCTAGCTGATCGTTTCTACCTGCTGTGTTTTGATGATAGACATTGGGATGTCACCATCTGTGTAATGAAATTTCACCTCCATAATGGTTCAGATTATCAAACATTCTTCCAAGCTGTCTCACAGAAATTTATTTATTTATTTACTTAATAAGGATGGCAAAGTTGCTCATCTCTGGGAAACAGGAGAGTGAGAAGGGGGAAGGGAGTAAGAGAACAAGGAGTAGAGTGGGGATTGAACAACAGGCATGATCAGTAAAAATAATAGTAATAAAAAAAATCATCATGCCAGGGAAGAAAATGAGATTGTGTCACCTTTACATTCATTGTGGTGTCCACAGTCTGTTATTCCCCTATTTCCCTTTGCAAGAGTAAGATGCCAAATCTATACACTAAGCAGAATATAGGCATTCTAAAGCAGCAAATGAGGAGTCTGAAATTTTTACGGGTATAGCGTGCCTTTGCTCCCTTCATACACAACTTCCCCTGGTATCAGTAAGAACATGTTAGAGTAAAATCTGCCGTAAAACGGACACTTTCTTCATTCTAAATGTCTGATGCTGTGATCAGGGAGCTGAGTGACTCACGTTCAGGGATATCAGAGGCATTTCAGCTAATGTTAAAAAGTATTCCTCTACATCTTACTGTTTAGGTGTTAAGAACTGTTCCTTGTGCCTTGGTCCTCATTTGTATCTCTTCCCTGTCACTTTTATTTTAATCTTTCACAGCCTGTAAATTCCCTATTCATTCCCAGAGCTCATGAGATTAATGTTTGGGGATTTCATCATGGACCCTGACCAACAGAACTATGTTTCATTATGGGAAATTTGTTCTGGTTGGTAAAGAATGATCTCTTTTTCATTTCCCTATCACTTGTAATATCCTAGCATCTCTGCAAAGGCAAAACAAACAAACAAACAAATAAAACAAAACAAAACAAAAAACAGAGACAAACAAATAGAAAGTTGTCCTGTCAGAATCACAGGTGGATCACAGGTGAAACAGTTTTGTTGTTGTTGTAATTTTCCACTTTGAGCAAAATTCTAATGTCAGATATTACTGTAGCCTCAATCTTTAGGCCAAACTCCAGAAATTTCACAAAATTTGTGCACGTTTCATGGGACATGCTTTTGAGATACTCTGGATATACATGAATTGCAACAACAACCTAGGGTTAAACCGTGCATGAGAAACCTTGCATCTTCAGAAAGTTTGCAGACACCAACCTGAGTGGTGCAGTCAATACATTGAAAGGAAAGGAATCCATCCAGAGGGACCTGGACAGTCTGGAGAAGTGGGTCCATGAGAACCTAATGAGGCTCAATAAGGCCAAGTGCAGGGTGCTGCACTTGGGTCGGGGCAATCCCAGCTATTTATACAGACTGGGAGAACACCTTGAGAGCAGCCCTACGGAGAGGGACTTGGGGGTCATGGTGGACAAGAAGCTGGACATGCTCCAGCAGTGTGTGTCTGCAGTCCAGAAGGCCAACTGTGTCCTGGGCTGCATTAAAAAAGGGGTGGCCAGCAGGGAGAGGGAAGTGATTGCCCCCCTCTGCTCGGCTCTTGTGAAGCCCCATCTGGAGTACTGCATTCAGGCGTGGGGCCACCAGTACAGGAAGGACGTGGAGTTCTTGGAGCAGGTCCAGAGGAGGGCCACTAAGATGTTCAGAGGGCTGGAACACCTCTCCTATGAAGAAAGGTGGAGGGAAGTGGGCTTGTTTAGCTTGGAGAAGAGAAGGCTTCTGAGAGACCTCACTGTGTCCTTCGGTACTAGAAGGAAGCATATAAGAAGGAGGGGAAATGGCTGTTTATGAGTATGGATGGTGATAGGACAAGGGTGAATGGTCTTAAACTGAGACAGGGGAGGTTTAGACTAGATAATAGGAGGAGTTTTTTCACATAGACGGTGGTGACACACTGGAACAGATTGCCCCAGGTGGTTGTGGATACCCCATCCCTGGATGCATTCAAGGCAAGGCTGGATGTGGCTCTGAGCAGCCTGGTCCAGTGGTTGGTGACCCTGAACTTAGCAGGGGGGTTGAAACTCGATGATCATTGCTGTGTTTTTCAACCCAGGCCATTCTACGATTCTACGATTCTATCATTTATTTTGATATGGAATAGTTAGTACTTATCCCAACTTTATACAGAATGGATGTAGTAGGAAAAATGTCTTAAGGTTTTGTTTTTTTTGTTTGTTTGTTTGTTTGTTTTTTTAATCTCAGCAAGTTCATCTTTAGAAAAAAATAACTACTCAATTAAAACAAATAAATAAACAAAATAAATTGAATAATTCTTCCTCAGATGTCATCTTCCTATGATTATTTTTTTAACTATTTTAGATAACAGTACTAGTTAATTAGTGATAAATGACATTAATTTTCTGTTACTGGGGCCATTTGAAGTCATGTATATTTACCCATAATGTAGACTGATTGCAAACTAAAGTGGTATGAAATTCTTTTCTGCTCTAGAGGCTCTTCGCAGAGCCAAGGCTGCATGTAGCTCTGACTTGAACGAGCAGAAAAACGGGACCAGCAGCTAGGTAGATTCTCAAGCAAGAAGAGAGTCTTCTCATGTTCAGAACTACTTTCTGATGTTTCTTGGAACAGAGGACAATTTTAGTAAAACTTTCATCTCAGGTGTACTCCTAGACAAGGATGAGCAAGGAGTTTGAATTCTGAATCATCAAGGCATTGCAACACCTAGATACTTCACATGGAAAAAATGTGGGTGCATGGCTGCTTCTCTAAGCTGCCACTGGATCTGGACTAACATAGCAGCACAGTGTGTTTTAAAATAAAGACAGCCGTCATTTGCTAGTTTCTCCCCTGAAGTTTCCCCGTCTCAGCACCGAACAAAAACCCAAAGAAATAACTAACATTAGTCCTCTGCTCATATTCCCCCCAGGATTTCAGATGTATCCCCTTTGGTTTACTTTATACTCCAAAATATCTTCCAAACCTAATAACATAAACCTAGCATTTTATATGTGATCTCTATGTTTGAGAGTTTTGTTTTGCTTTTTACTCTGAACATGAGAGAGACATGAGATTTTCTAATCCCTAATTTTTTTTTATCTTTTTTTTTTTTTGTCTGAAGTTGTACATAATACTTATCCAGCAAAACAAAACTTTGTCTTCCCTTCAATGAGTATGTTAGCTTTGTGTCCTGTGGGTTTCTAGAGTGAAAATCTCAGTGGAAAAATAAGATCCTCTCATTTGCCATTGTGCAGCAAATAGCAGGGGTTGTTTCATCAGAGGTATACAAGGTTCTGCTCTATATAGTCCAGTCTTTGACAATATCACAGTCTGCGCAGATACAGTTACTCAGGTAATTTTAGGGCAACTCAGCCGTTCCATACACACTGAGTGCTCAGATGCGCCCTCTCAGTGAGTAGCAGCAGAACAAATCCATAATGCAGAATACTCAAGTAAGTATTTATAACAGTTTCCCATTCTCTGTCTTCTCAGGTTCTTTTTGTTTGTTTGTTTGTTTGTTATTGCTATTGTTTTGGCAGGAAATCTGTGCATATGCCAGCTTGAAAGGCTGAGAAAAGACCTATTATGGATGACACCGGAGAGCCATATGCAGCTTGAGAGTAACTGTCTCCCACCTTCAGCCCAAAGGGAGAAAACAAGGTATATATTATCCATCCGTCACATTCACGTACAGAGCTCTTCAATTCTAATCAGGATAGCCTGTAACAAATAAGGAAGTATGCACATATGTGCACAATGCTTGTATGTTTTGCTTTGTTTTATTTTGTTTTGTTTTGTTTTTTGGTGCATAACTATACTGCAAAAAAATCAAATATTTATAGAAAATAAATGAAGGGATATTTCCTGAGAAGCAACTTCTAAGACTGTCACTAACTGTTGTAAATATTTAGTGCTTCCTTCAGTAAATATATTGAGTCATATTAACAATGCATATCATGGTCTGAGTCATTAGTCTCTAAAGCACAGGTTTTCTATAAGTGGAGAGAATAAACCAGGGGAAAAGGAACAGCAGATTTGCCTGGTTGCTATTTTTTTTTTTCTTTCTTTTTTCTTTTTCCTTAGGTATTAGTTTTTGTCCACTGTCATCAACAGGATATTTGTCTAGCTAGACCTTTGATCTGACCCTGCAAGGCAGAACTTATCACCCTGAATTATTATTGCGGACACCAATTTACAGTGCTCTTTTATTATTTTAATATAAGTGCCATCCTCAGGCACAATGCGAACGTACTACCACTGCACTACTGAATTTATACGCTTCATGGAAGTGTGGATAGCACAGACAACATCAGTTAACATTTTGATCCTTTTGGTCATTTAACTGATGTTGACAAAACACAGAGTCCTGACTAGTAACATTCAAGAGTATCTTTTTGTCACCTGTGAAGTTCAACAAGGGATAGGAAGGTGCAACAGGCCTTAGGGAGAGCAACACTGCTGTGGTTTCTGTACTAATCTCTGATTCAGCCTGCCTAATTTTGGGTCACCTATCTTATGGGACTCTTCCCCTGATCTTCCTCTATAGCAGGTACAAAATGGTTGGAAATAAACATCTTCTCAGCTATGGTGGGAAGCACTTATTTTTCTACAAATTGTAAAGCAGTTTAGGATAATTAGACTCCTAATTTGGATGCCCCAGTTATTACTTAATGGGATTAATGTGGGAGAATCTAGCATAGCAAAGGTTGCTATACAAATCTGCAGAATGAACGTTAACAATGCAGAGATATAACACTGAAGCAGAGCTACAATAATACAAGAATTAATCACTCTTTTTTACTCTATTTAAAGAAAAGTAAAATGGAACATTTTTTTCTAATATACAAAAGAAAATAACAAGTTCAGTAAAAACAGATATGATTTGGGTTTACTGGTGGCAATTTTTTTTTTTTTTTGTATTATTGGTAAAAATATAATTTGTTGATACCTTACATATATATTGTTAAAGAGTTTTTCTTTTTTTTTTTTTTTAATATACTGTACTACAGGTAATAATGAAATAAATTATAGAATAGTTGTTGGGTTTTGCTTTCATGACAAATAGGCACTGACAAATCCATGCCACATTACCATCCTTGATTGCTCTGATGGAACTCATTTTCATCTCCTGTTCCTCTAATTACATGAAAATTGCATACTTTTTATGCATGACACATTTTCTGCAGCTTTACAAAAAGGTTGTGATGGGTAAAAAAAAAACATTTATCAGTTTCTTTCCCTCTCTCATAATGGCTATATATCATCTACCAAGTGATCAATCTAGCTTTAAGTGCCAGGTTTGTGTGTTATTGTTGTAACCAGAAAAGGAAGAGTATGAAAAAAAACCCAACAGTTTTAGGTGGTTTTTTTTTTTCCCTTTTAGCTCCTAAAATTGGAGATTTAGAGTGCTTTTGTCATTGGTCTGTTATTCTCTTCCCAAGCCTATTTCCTGTAATTTCAGATTTCAAAGCATGGATGAATGTTACTACATTGGTTTGTGTGGAAAAGACTAGCTTTAAACAACAGCACTTCTTAAGCAATTCCACATCACTTGGATTTTGTAGATTTACTTTTAACAGTCAAATGGGAAGTAAAAATCACTATCATTGCTGCAGAGGCATTACAGTGTACATGGATAGTACAAATAAATTACAAATACATTGATAAATTAGATGCTAGATATCTGTTTTTCTTGTTATTTGTTCCCTGCCTGATGGGGAATAGTTTAGTGGAGTGAAACTAAAAGTTGGTGTCATCAGTCTATATTTAACTCTAATGCCCTTGCACCAGGTGAGTATACTTTCATCTATGTAGGGTAAAAACAACTGATTTGGGTATTTTTCTCCTAACAGGAACACTGATGATGAAGTGTGCTCAACATGTGAAGACCTCCATCGAGGTGGCCAATACAAGCCCCAGCCACTTGGAAGCCTTTTTAAGGCTTACAGAATGTCCTTGCAGAACTAGACCAATGATCAGCCCTTCAGCTTAGAAAACAAATATGTTTCCGGATGATACTGTTGTTTTGGATTTTATTTCAAAGTTACTCATTTATTCACATTAATTCTATTACATCAGCAATTTGTATCATCGGGAAAAAAATATATAATTGAATTAATCACAACGCTCAAGTCCCTTTCAAAAAACAGAGGCTATCTGGAACCTTAGATATACCAAATTTAATCAATGTAGTCACAATTTAAAGCTGAGAATTCCACTAAAATAAATGGGATAAATAGATCTGAGTATTAGAAAGCAAATATTGAAGCTCCTGTTTTAATTCCTGCTGGTTGAATCAACTGCAGAAGCAAAATCTTCCCACCTAGAGTGAAGTAAAGCTTTGTGATCTACACTGATGCCCTTGCTGGCAGACAGTGAAAGCAAGTGGATTCATCCTGACACTTTGGTATGTCTAGCAAGGGTCCAGCAATGACCCAACGAAAATACTATTTTGCATGATGTGTAATACATCACTTGGAAAACCCACTCACCTTGTTAAAGCTCAGTGTTCAAGTATCAGCAACTTTTTTAAATATTAGCAATAAAACTCAGTGCTATATATTTTTAAGTTTTAATATGAAGAGAATGTCTTTATAAGAGCAGAGTGTTTTCTGGAGATTTCACAAGACAGTGTTAAGTCAGAAAATGGAATTGGTAAGGCACATCCTGAAGAAAGAGTGCCATGCCATAATCTCATTCTGGTCTGATCTACATGCCACTTATTTATAACATAAAGCATGCACAAATAAATAAAGAACCAATCCATCCTTCTTAAATATCTGTTCACATTACAGGGAGACTTCTCTTCCCTTTTCCTCAGGTTTGTTTATTACACCCACAGGTTACATCATCTATTAAATTAACCCACAATCTAGTTCTTAAAAACCTGTGCAACCTTGAGTAAAGTTATCATGAATGATAAAGGCATCACAGACAACTAATCAAACTTTGCTTCAATCCCTACAATGCTTTTATCTTTGTAATTTGTTCTGGTGCTGGGGCTGAATAAAAAAGAAGCTCTACTCATCACCTGAGAAAAGTTATGCATATTGTTTATGTGCAAAATGAGAGACCAAGTTTTATATACACTTCAGAATAGGTACTACCAGGGATAAAAAAAAAAATTCATGATAGAAGTAATTTACACATTTTACTGATATCAAAATTTAATTCTTTATTTTGTGGTTTACATAACGCTTAGTTCACTGGGCCCCCTGCACATTGGTAAAATATTACCACGTAATAGTAAGGAGACTGTTTATTTTCTTTTGTTTAAACTATGAAATGGAACACTTAGTATATTAATATCCACTGTTTTTTGTTGTGTTTTTTTTTGTTTGTTTGTTTTGTTTGTTCTTTTTTTAGGAAAGCCTATATTTTCTATGTATTCTTAATCACAACAGTGAGAAAATTAATTCTAAATTAATATCTTTTGACGCATCAATAACAACTAAACCTACTTAATTAAAAAAAAAAAAAAACGTGTATTTTCTCATTATTAAGGTTTCAGCATTTGAAATACAACCTTCCTGTTTTTAACGACAATTGTTCCAATGGTGCAAAATTTCATTTAAGAATTTTTTCAATGAAGAAGTCTATACTGAAGTTGTCATTGAGTTTGTAGTCTCTTTTTACATTGAGATGTATGGATAGCCACATGGTATTTCAAAAAATGTTCAGCTACCCCAATTTTTCATGAGTAAGATATATGTTTGCATATATGCATGTATAGAAAAAAGTAGACATGATTGAAAATTCATACCCAAAAGTGTCAGAGAAAAGAGATTCCTCTTACTAATCTCCTGGGGTATTTGATAAATAAATAAATACATAAATAAATAAAAAGTGCTTTCTGAGAGAACTTAGGGGATGAAGTTTATGATAGCAAAATGGTATAGTTTTCAATGAAGTAGATGAATGTTTTCTTTGTTCGTAGCATTCGTACTGATTTGTTTAACCACTGAAGGGTTCCATTGTAATCACCATCTATAAAACAGATTCAAAATTCTTGGTGAGTAGGCATACAAACAATTAACATTGTGATGAGTGGCAGATTCATCTATTTCTGAAGTGGTATATAAAGGAATTTCTTCAGAATATTTCTCAGAAGGTTAAATACCACAAGATAACATGAAATAAATGATTTTTTTTTTTTTTTTAACTCTTAGTAACAAATTCCAACCAGCCCTGAGAGTAAGGAAAGGGGGAATAATTCCTTGCCTGATTAACAAAATTTAAAGCCTGAGGAGCTGAGTTAGTTATATATAACTTAACGAAGTTGGAAGAAAATATGCAGTTGAGCAATTACAGAGATTTAGGATGATATTCATAGGAGATATAATTAATAATGATGGGATGAAATCAAGGGGAAAAAAGAATGGTGTTAACTTATTAGAGCATGCACCTTATTGTGAGTTGTGCTAGATTATGGGAATATTTATGGCTGAAATTGATAAACTTTTGTTTAGTGAGCAATGAATAATGAAGTCTGTGCTTAGCCTAAACACTGAGAATGAACAATACAATGCTTTTCAAATTCCCCATTTGATCTCTGGCAAGTAATAAGTTTCCACAAAAGCCACATAAACACAGATTTCTCTGAAAGTAATGCCTTCTATTTATTTCCACAGTAACTAAAACAGAGAAAAAGAAAACAATAACACTTTGATAAAGTAAATTCTCAGCTACAGAACACTGCTTTTCAGCATAGTCACCACCACTGTCTGTGCATTTTCTCCATCACTGAACAGGAGCCTGCATGCAGCACTCATCAAATCTGCAGCAGTTGAGGTGACCCACTGTTTCACAGCTGCTACTGCGCCACTGTTGCTAGGAAAATGTATCCCACACATTTCATCTATCATCAGCCAGAACAGAAGGAATTCTCCAAATCCAAACTCTATGGTGGAACTGGTAGGACAGGGCTTGGCAGTATCATATCAAAAGAAAAAGATTAACTTGTCTGGCCTGACTCTGGAAGTTCAAGCATTCCACATAGGGAGCATAGCAATGTAGAAGTCAGAGGTGATGGTTTGTCTAAGTACCAGAAAATCCAAAAGGATCACAGCTTTTCTATTTCAACAGACATTGCACGTCACTTAACCTGCTGAGGGCTGCATCTTGAAGTATTTATTTGATGGAGAATTCACATCTCTACTCTGTGGACTGCCATTTTGACTCTGGTCAAAGCGGTGACACTATGTCTCATCACAGGTAATGATACAATCCAGGAATCTGTACCTTCAATAGGTACAGAACATTTGTGTAGAGTGAACCCTACTGCTGCCATGTTTCACATGACAATAAAATCTAAATGAGTTTTGCTAGAAGCTCCAAGTTCTACTGTATTAGCACCATCTGCCATTTACTTTACTTTATCGAATAGTGTTATTGTTTTCTTTTTCTCTGTTGTAGTTACCATGGAAATAAATAGGAGGCATTACTTTCAGAGCAATCAACATATTTTGTCATTATTGATGTGACTCTAAATTGTGATAGTATAACTGAAATATGTTTCCTATCTTGTCTATTGCTATCATCACAGAAGATAAGGCTATGAACCTACTTGAATAAAAATAAAAATTATTATTAAAAATGAAATATACAATACAAAAGAAAAAAAGAAAAGAAAAAAAGAAAAGAAAAGAAAAAAGAAACAAAATGGCCTCTTGCTTGGGAAAGTCAGTGAAAACAATAAAATGAAATTATCAAAGAGTCACTCCCTACCTGCAGATGAGTAGACAAAGCTGCTCTCCAAAAGATTTTACTCATTGTACCTCACTTTATATATTCTGTTCTTACTCTAGCATATACAGTGTCACCGCATTAAAGTGACTCATAATTCACTGGTCTTTGCTTATTGTAAGAACCTCATATTTATTTCAGGTCAGCTTCATATTGAGGTGACTGCCTATTAAAAACTTAAACTAACAGTATGAAAAGGAAGTATTACTCAATTTGCAAATATATGAAAGAATAAGAATTGATGTCTGAGCCCTAACTAAGCTCACCAGCCCTGAAGTGAAGTCACTTGTCATGAACGCCCATATGACTGAAAGACAATTTAATGTTCTTGTTGTTGTTGTTTTTGTTTTGTTATATATTTTATGCTTACAACATTGGCAGTAAATAAACACACTGAAGAAGAAAAGTACTTAACAAGGAGTAGATGAGATTGAATGTGACTGTTCTAGACCTGTACAAGAAGCACTGGCCCATTAAATGAATGTGTAGAGCTACTTCTTAATGTGTTAGTCAAGTAATCAATTTCTGAAAATACCAAATAATTTAAAAAAAAAAAAAAAAAAAAAAAAAAAAAAAGCCCTGTCTGACCTGAATGCGTACTGGCGTCAGACCAGGCATTTCTCAGGTACTTACTTGTTCCCTTAATCAATCAGTTCTGACATGTTTCCTTTTTCTTTTCTTCCTTTTTCTTCCTCCCTCTATCTCACTCACTCACACACACACACACACACACACACACACACTCGTTTTTCCTTTAATCTCCTTTTGTAGAATTAAGTGGCCAACCAGCCTCTGTAAATAAAATTCTTAAGCTTGTTTCAATATTCCATTAGCTTCATAGCCCATTAACATTTTGGAGTAGTTGTAAAGGGAGAATCAGCAAAGTAGATATGGCACAGCTCTGGAAACCTGGACCCTGGGGGTCTGCTCATGATGTTGGTGTTGCTTGCTCTACAACCTTGAGACAGCTGCTTAACTTCTTGGTGAGTGAGTCAATTCAGCTGCGAGAGTATGCAGGAACATTTGCATACTGCATTAAGGTCTTGAGAAATGTAAGTTATAGACCTTAGGCAATGCACATCCATTCATATCTCATCAGAGTGATAGTTCCCCAACAGGAGTCAAACAAAATTCAGACTTCAGAAAATATTGTTTTTAATAGTCAACATCTGCTTCGAGATCTTTGAATAGAACAGATTTTGTGAGTACCAAGTATTGAATCTAGGGAAAAAAGACTGACTCCTTCTCCTGTTACAAAAGAGCGATGGAAAAGATATACATCGTTTTTGATGTGTATTTTACATGATAGAACCCACAGTCACTGGCGGTTCCTAAGACAAGATTTTAAACAGAATGGAACTATATGTATATGCATCATAAACAACATAACACTTGTTATTCTAAGCTACAGTGATAACATTTGGAAAGGATGTAAAGACATATATTCAGGGAGAAAGTTAGTCTCTACCATAGGTGAAAACTATGTAGGAGGGGGACCAAATTGAGAAATGTTTTGAGAAGAAAAAATATCAGTCTGGGAGGACCACGTTTTTTACCCAAAATAACAGCTATTTCATTATTAGTACATACTAATCTATGCTTACTTTAAAAATGCAATCAAGACCCATTCGGTTCAGCCTCAACTGTCAGAATTGTGTTCTGGAAAGTACTTCCTTGTGTGGTTTATTTACAGATTAATGTTTTTGTTAGAGCTTCTTCATCAGATTTTCTGGGGCAATCCACATGGAGTCAAGGAAGATCTGTTGATAATTGCATCTATTTCTATAACCCTGAAGCATTTTCTTATTGGTGTTTTAAAAAGATTACCCTGGTTCACAAGGCATCTGAGAAAATATGTAAGACAGGTAACAAATCTTTACACAATTCACTTCTCTATGAGAAAGTATAATTTATTTCTTCTTGTTAAATGGGCTAAAAAGGTTCAAGTCAAAGGGCTTTGAGATTTTTCTCTGAGAAAGTCTCATAAGTTCTAATCCGGAGAAAGATGTCATCTAAAAAAATGAGACCTAAGAAATCTTTTATTGAGGGGTTTATCTGTTAAACAATGCTATTTAAAGTCTCAAGATTGAGACTAAATCCAAGCTTTCAAATTCCAAAACTATCTACATCGTCTCTTCTGTCCTAGAAGGACAACAACTGACATGAATCTGATGGGTTACATTTGGAAGACAGACATAAACATATGACAAGTACCAAGTGAAATATCAGCTCTTTCTGAACAGATGCTGCAGCCTCAACTGCCTGAAACAATATGAAGAGTCCAAACTCAGGCACTGCTGACAAAGACTTCATGGATGTATGACCATGAGATTACACAAGGACTACAAGATCAGTTGATGGAAGGAATGTTACTGTAACAGTTATTCAGAGACTCATGGTTTCTAGATCATTCTCTATTAAGTCAGGTTAGCTGATGAGTGACTCCTACTGAGAGAATAAATACTTTTTTTTTTTTTTTCCTACCATTTTTTTCAGTGTCTGTTTATGGGTGCCCACTGTTTCCATTTCTGAGGAGGCTGAGTTTTTGCTTTACCATACCCATTATTTCTCACTTTGTTGGTTGCTAAGCAGTCCCTTGTTGCTAAGTAGGGTTTGAGCACTTAATTTACTACATTCTTTTTTTCTCATACCAGATTTTAGAAATTGCAGATCCTGTTTAATCAATGTATAAATGCATGCTTTTGATGTATTTTTCCTAAGAGCAATATTTTGATCATTTTTAATGATACTTAATGAAGTCACCGCATGATTTCTGATTGTACCTAATTGAAGCTTGTGACTTGCATTTCAATGCTATCATCTTACAGTTTTATGTCTATCAGATGAAACTTTACAAGGACCCAAATAAATTAGGAAATATACAGAATTGATGTGTTTCGCAGAACAAAGTTGCTTGGAAATATATGAGGGCTGTTCTGAAAGTAGTGCCTCCTATTTTATGATGTTGTCTGATATTGGTGGTATAGCAGTAGCAATTGAACCTTCCCACCTATACTCACTGAAATGTTGTTGCTGTTGTGTAAAAGGTGGCAAGAGAGAGGAAGTCCAACATAATTGTCTGATGTAGAAACATATATGAAACAAAGATGTGTAATTGAACTTCTCTGTGTGGAAAAAATTGCGCCCACTGACATTCACCAACACTTGATGAATGTTATGGGGATCAAACAGTGGATATGACCACTGTGAGGTGGTGAGTAGAGCATTTCAACAGTGGCAACAGCAGCAGCAAGTCACCTCCACTGATGCAAATTTTAATGTACTCAGTCTTTTTGTTTGTCATTAGCAAAAATATATAGCTAATCATGTTGACTAGGTTAAAAAACAGTGTTTTGTAGCTGAGTAATTGAGCCATCAAGTAGTATCATTTTGTTCTTTGTATCTGTAGTAATTTCCATTGGGGGGAGAGGGGGGAAAATGAAGATGGGGGAAAGGCATTACTTCCAGAGCAATTTAAGAAAATATATTTTTTCATGTTAATTGTAAGATAAAAGGTGTCACTTGTATGTTATAATGTGAGACTGAAGTTAAATAAGACATTGAGATGAAAAAGACATTTCTTATTTTGTAGTGTAATTCTACATGAAAATAACTACAACTTAGATTAGATATACATACAATGACATTAGAATAGTCGAAGAATCATAGTATCAAGAACATTTAAATAACTGCTACTTTCATGAATTTCTTCTTGTTTAATATTGACAAAAGGTTAGCACTATACAGATGCACTGAAACTCCTTGTTAAGTAAAACCCATTCTGCATAGATTTACTCTTAAAAAAACAAAACAAAGCAAAACAAAACATAGAATCATAGAATCACCAAGGTTGGAAAAGACCCACATGATCACCCAGTCCAATCATCCACCCAACACCAATAGTTATTACTAAACCACGTCCCTCAACACAACACCCAAACATTCCTTGAACATCTCCAGGATCAGTGACTCCACCACTTCCCTGAGCAGCCCATTCCAGTGCCTGACCACTCTTTCAGAGAAGTAGTATTTCCTAACATCCAGCCTGAACCTCTCCTTGAGCAGCTTGAAGCTCATTCTCTCCAGTCCTATCACTAGTCACACGAGAGTAGAGGCTGACCCCCAGCTCACTACAACCTCCCTTCAGGTAGTTACAGAGATCAATCAGGTCTCACCTGAGTCTCCTCTTCTCCAGACTGAACAATCCCAGCTCCTTCAGCCATTCCTCATAAGGCCTGTGCTCCAGACCCCTCACCGGCTTTGCTACCCTTCTCTGAGCACACTCCAGGGCCTTGATGTCTTTCTTGCAGTGAGGGGCCTGGATAACCTGGATAAAGTCACAGGAACTCATTAGCTGATAAGACTTTCTTTGTCTTCCTCATCTGGTGAGGTTGGTGCCCAGTTTTACATTGGTATGAGGGGGAAAAAAAAAAAAATGTCACAGTTGGTCTAAGTGAGAAAAATGTAAATAATGCAAAAATATGCTATATAAATTCAACGTCTGATATTTACTAGCTAAACAAAACTCTGGAAACAGTTTTCCAAAGAAGAGTAGAAGGAAGCACACCGGATACTGTACCAGTTATTCCAGTTAAACAGCTAGTTGTCACTTCTAAGATTTTTTTTTTTTTTTTCACTTTGTAGATTATATTATTGTGAACTCTGATGATTTTTACCTTTATTTGTAAGATCCCAGGTGAGATATTCATATTTTGCTGTCTATATGTAAGCTACAAATTTTAGCTTTAGAATAGAAATATATATATATATACATTGTGATGCTGTTATCTTTAACAGAGGGTTAATGGAAGAACTTCTTTTCATTACTTCTCTATCATCATTATATCTACATCCATTTATATTATTGTTATTTTTTATTATTATTTTATTAATTGTAAGTGTGTGTGTCTGTATTTCTTTCCTAGTGTAAAGTACGAGTGTTATTTTATTTTTAAAAGTGGTTTATCTGAATTAGAATTTAAAAAAATAAAGTGAATCATTAACTTATAAAGGAAAATAGAAAGGAAGCAAAGAAAACCAGAAGAAAATATTTTAACTGCAAATTCTAATATATCAAGCTCATTTTTTAATGCTTTCAAGAGAGATTCTTTCTCTTGTGAGTGTATGCCAGTGTAGACTGCAACATGGAGAATAAATAAAATGTTTGAGGTAAAGAAAAGTACTGTAAGGCCTTTTTATAAAGGTGCTCTCCGCAGTGTAACAGAAAGTGATAAAAGGAGAGAAATTAGATTGATGGATACTCTTAAATCCTCTAAGTGACTTCTGACACACACTACAAGTCAATGGACTAGCAAATTTACTTATGATCTAGCCATGTAGCAAATTGCAGCACTGAATAACACCTCATTTTAAAAGTTCTTTTAGCAGAATGAGTCAGAACTCTTAGATTATGAGAGGATTAATGCAAGCATGGATAGACGTGACTTAAGAATATGTTCAAATGCCAGTGGGAGTCAAGAGGAACTACTGCTTCCTAACTTCGGAGTCGGAACACAATTGTGAGTCAGGTTAATGAAGCAGAAACTGGGAAATTGTTGCAAGAAATGTTAAGAAATTTCTTCTTGCTCAACATCTAAAACATTTTATGTTTTGGTTAGAATGTGGAATAGCATCAACAGAAGAAATAGGAGAGATATACTTCAGGCTACAAGCTAATTTAAAGATACAAAACTGTTTTAAAACTACATGAAAGTACCAAAAAGGAATAGGTGTTCTAAACTACCTGGACTCATCCCCTGTTGGTAAAATGGGGTATGGATGTTGTAATCTTACAGCAAAAATTTTAAAACTAGCTACTAGTTTTTCCTTCCTGTTGCTACAGGACTGGTTCTTCAGAGAAGCCTTCATATCCCACTGAATAAAAGTCTATTAATTGATGAAGTATAGTTTATTCATTGTCATTGTTTCCTCTTTCTATCCATTCCTTCACCCTGTGCATTGCAGCCAGAATTAAAAAGAAATAAAATTGGGTTCCTGCTAGCACTATCATTTCAAACATTTTCAAATGACCATCAGCTCACTCCTCATCTCTGATATCAAATTCTTAAATAAGCTTACTCTTCTTTACAATACTAATGTCGTTGCCCAGATATTTAACAACTAACAAAAGCCTTGTATGGTGTGAATCATTTGTTTTAAGACATGTATCAATGAAATAATAACAGAATTATTTTAATTCTTTTATTAAGAATTAAAAAAGGTGAGAAATAGAAGGACAAAGGACAATGTACATATTATTCTATGACTACATCAATGAATGCTTTCAGATGGAAAACCAAGAATTAAGAAAGAGAGCAGAAAGACTTCTATATGTGATACTAATTTATCTTCCCATTTTCTGAATATTATTACTACTTCATTTCAGTTGTAATTGCATGTAAATGAAGGAACACTGAATTATGGAAGAGTGGTACACATCTAAAACATCTGATTTTTTTTTTGTAATTTGCTTGTGGAATGTCGCTGAGTGACAAGTGGATAAGAAAGGGAAGAAGGTGAATACTTGTACATTTTCTCAAAGTTTTGCTTGTTTGTTTGTTTGTTTGTTTGTTTTCCCCCAAACTGAAAGAGCTACAAGTGGCAAATATATCCCGTCTAAGAAGAAGAGGGAGGAAATAACGTTGAAGTCCTCTACTAACTACTATCCTGGTCTTGGATATAGGGTACAAGGCACTAGGAAAACATTTCAATCTTCTTGTTCATTAACTTATGAACCTCCTTTAAAGACAGAAGAACGGACTGTGCCAAATATATGCTGGGCTCATAATGAAGACAAATGTCCACTTGAAGCTGAGTTCAGACTGTGGAATTCATTTTTCTCTGGAACTTTTATCACTGTGTAATTAGAGTGACATTTGGTTAGTCTCATTAGATCTGGATTCAAACCAGATAGTCAGAGGTACACCAATAGATCATCTCCTTTAAAGCTGATATTTGTTTGATTATTATTTTAATTGTTTACTTTCCTTACTGTCGCTGGACATCGTTAGTTATCTGTCATGACTCCATCTGTATCATTCAGTAGAATGAATACTCCATCTTGTCTGTATTCTGTATATTCTCCCAGATAATGTTTTTGTCTGAAATTTATGACCTTGAGGACTTGAGCGTTGTCTGACTGTGGTCAGTGCTAAGGGAGAGAATTCCCAGAAGAAACCCTCAGAGACGTTAGGAAATGATCATGTTAATTGAATAAGTTATACGATTCTCTTATGACTTTAATATATCAAAGTTCAATGACTACTCTTTCGTCGTAAAATTGCTTAATACTGACAACTCTGTCTGATATCTCTGAAGCTTGAATTAAAATATACTTTTCTGGTCTCGAGCTATTGTGATACATCACATGGAAAATACAAAAGAGGTTGCATACCTAATCAGATAAAAGTTACAAAGAACTTAATCTGAACAGTTCATTCACAAAACATCCTTGTATAATCAATGGGCACAGCTTGAAGAGAATTTCTCTTTTCTAAAGTTGACCTCTAAAGAGACAGGGTGTGGTAATTGGGAGTAACACAGCAAAGAAACAAGATGCATCCATCTCTATTGTTATTCCAATGTAATTTTCCAATAAACTTCTTCCTTTTCCATATGACAACTGCATCACAAAAAGAGAATATAGAATAGAGTGTCTTTTACAGAAACAGGTGCATCTTGAAACTTATTAGGTAAGTCTAATATGTGGGTGGAATCAAAAATAATTGAGAAGATCAAAGGGGGCCAGAGATGCTTGAATAATTTTGATAGGTTCAGTTAATGCATAGCTGAACTATCTTAATAACACTAGCAAATAAATAATAATAATAATAAAATTGTTATTCAACCAGGTATTGTAATATCTGATCAAAATAAATATCTGTACACCATGGGGTATCATTTTTGATCGCAGATTTTATTTAAGGCATCAGGCTAAGACAAATAAGCAAAGAAATTTTCTTTTACTAGATTATTTTGCAGTCTGAAGTGTTTTTTTCAGTTAAATTATCTGCATGAATGAAAAAAGAAAAAGAAAATTACTATTAAAAATAAATAAATAAAATATAAAAGCAAAACATACTTTCCAGAGTCTCCGTATTTCCTTCTAAGCACCCAGGTAAAAATTATTCTTTATGGATCCCTAAAAGTACTTATTAACTGTGCAGGTCTTTGCTCTGTCTATACTTATTGAAGCTTGCAGTAGCTTCACAGTAAATGCAACTTTTGCTAGAAGCTAAACAGAAGTATACGCCACGTAATATTGATACTTTTCTAATATCCTACAATTATCATTAGGAAAGTAACATTTCATATTACTTGTAGGAACTACTATAAGAATAATGGAAAGAGATTCCTTTGAGTTAGGTCTTGGCAAGATGTAAACATATAAGTAACAGAGACGAAACCAGAAGGTTAAATGTCTAATGAAAAATAAAGTTGGGGATTGCATATTTCAATGGCTGCTCTGTCTTAGACAGCAAAAGAATTCTGCAGAAGTGCTCGTGGATTAATGTGTCTGATTATTCATGTTTTTTTCTCAAACATTGTTGCAACCTGCATCTTTGTTAATTAGTTTGTAAAAGCCTACCATGCTATTTATATTCAAAATTTGAGAAGGACTACAAATCCTCCAGGGGCATGTCTTAGAGATGTCAAGAAGAGACTAGCATCTCTGATAAAACAAGAAGACTACTCAACAGAACAAGAAGACTACTATTCAATTGTGTTCTTTCAAGTTGGGTCACCGGAGGCTGCAACAAGGAAACCACAGATAATTAGAAAAGACTTTGCATCCCTTGAAGAGATATCGAAGAGATCGGAACAGCAAGTAGTGTTCTGATCTATCATCTTGACTGGCATCTGGGACCCACAAAGAATGTGCAGAAAGGGTCAGCAAATGACTGGCTGCATGAGTTGTGTCATGATCTAGTCTTTGGGTTCTGTGATTTTGGACTGTTTTTTGTGAGCCTGGTTATGTGGGTATCAGATGGAACATAGACAAGAAGGTGTACTGGAAAACACAAAAGTATTCTGGAAAGCAAGTATATATACATTGAATGTAAGGGCTTTAAACTAGATTAGATGTGGGAAGGGGATGGGATTTTATTTGACATAAAGGGACTGGAGAACACTGTCACTTCAGGAAACAGTGGGGAAAAATCTCTGATTTGTCCCAAAGGATCTTGTAAGGAATCCTCAGAGAAGATAATACTGACAATATCCTGACTGAACTGCCTCTACACCAATGCACGCAGTCTGAGTGATAAGCAGGAACAACTGGAAGCCAAGGAGCAACTGGAAAAGTATGACATAATTGTGATCTCTTCTCTTCTCTTCTCTTCTCTTCTCTTCTCTTCTCTTCTCTTCTCTTCTCTTCTCTTCTCTTCTCTTCTCTTCTCTTCTCTTCTCTTCTCTTCTCTTCTCTTCTCTTCTCTTCTCTTCTCTTCTCTTCTCTTCTCTTCTCTTCTCTTCTCTTCTCTTCTCTTCTCTTCTCTTCTCTTCTCTTCTCTTCTCTTCTCTTCTCTTCTCTTCTCTTCTCTTCTCTTCTCTTCTCTTCTCTTCTCTCCTCTCCTCTCCTCTCCTCTCCTCTCCTCTCCTCTCCTCTCCTCTCCTCTCCTCTCCTCTCCTCTCCTCTCCTCTCCTCTCCTCTCCTCTCCTCTCCTCTCCTCTCCTCTCCTCTCCTCTCCTCTCCTCTCCTCTCCTCTCCTCTCCTCTCCTCTCCTCTCCTCTCCTCTCCTCTCCTCTCCTCTACTCTCCTCTACTCTCCTCTCCTCTCCTCTCCTCTCCTCTCCTCTCCTCTCCTCTCCTCTCCTCTCCTCTCCTCTCCTCTCCTCTCCTCTCCTCTCTTCTCTTCTCTTCTCTTCTCTTCTCTTCTCTTCTCTTCTCTTCTCTTCTCTTCTCTTCTCTTCTCTTCTCTTCTCTTCTCTTCTCTTCTCTTCTCTTCTCTTCTCTTCTCTTCTCTTCTCTTCTCTTCTCTTCTCTTCTCTTCTCTTCTCTTCTCTTCTCTTCTCTTCTCTTCTTTCTCTTCTTTTCCACTCTGCTTTTCTTTTCTTCTTTTCCAGTCTGCTGGCCATATTTGATGCAACAGCACTGGTAGACGAAAGAAGAGCAATTGATGTCATCTACTTGGATTTGTACAAGACAGATGAGATACTGCCGTACCTCATAGAATTCATTCTTGTCGCTAAATTGAAGAGATGTGGATTTGAAGACTGAACTATTTGTTGGATGAAATAATAATAATAATGTGGTCAAATGGTCATAGCCAGAGGGTTGTTGTTCATGGCCCCATGTTCAAGTGGAAGCTGGTCAGAAGTGGTGTCCCCCAGGGATTCATCTTGGGACTAGTGCTCTTCAGCATCTTTATCAATGACATAGTCAGTGTGGGTGAGTATACCCTCAGCAAGTTCACTGATGACATCAAGGTGAGTGATATAGTTGACAAAATAGGAGAAAAGTATTCCATCCAGAGGGACATGAACATGCTCAAAAAACAGACATGAAAGAATTCAATGAGGATTAACACTGCTAAGTGCAAGGTGATGCACTTGGGTTGAAGCAATCCCGGTTATGAGGATCAAATGGAAGAATGAATTCCACAAGAACAGCCTGAGGAGAAGGTCCTGGTAGTCCTGGTGGATGAAAAGCTTGGTTTCAAACCAGGATTAAACTTCCCCCAAAATCAAGGTTACATCACTGAAGAAGAAGGGATAGGAATTAGTTGTAAGTTATTCCCCCCTACAGGTAACCTTATGCCCAATATGCTGAGCAGACCTTCTTAGAGAAGTCTGCTGTCCTCCTGTGGCTCAGCTGAGATACGTCAACAGGAAACTGCCTAGCCTGGTATGGCTGCCAGACCACAGTCCTTTACTGCTTTTCCACTGAGGGAGAGATGAAGCAACTACACATGGGTCAAGGGCTATCAAAAGGGGCATTAGGGCCTTGGGATGACAGCTGAAGGAATTGAATGTACAGATCATCTTCTCTGTCTCCTATATTGGTTAAGGACATCGAAGCAAATCAGAGGATCTTATCTTTAAGTACCTGACTTCATGACTGGAGCAGTCATCAGAACTTTGTTTTTTTCTTGACAGAAAATTAGCCTACATGGTACTGGGTTTGTGGTCCAAGATGGGGTTTGCCTTTCTCAAATGGGAAGAAGTGTCCTTGAGGAAAATCAAGCAGAGCTCATTGGAAGGGCCTTTAACTAGCTCTGAAGGGAGACAGAGGAGATAGTTAGCCTTCCCATGATAACATATATATAGCATAGCTATATTAGAGAGACAGGGTGCTAGCAGGCACCTTGAAAGACTCGCTACCTTGATTGGTGCTGGCAACACTGCAGCACATAGAAACTTCTGTGATGATGAGGCAATGATTGCGGGGGCAACAGGAGAAGGCAATGGGGAAAATCAAGGGATATACTCAAAAGAATTAAGTAGTTGTCTTTTTAGTATGTGACAAGACCAGATACCCAGCTGAATACACCAGTGCATGTAGCTTGGAAAACAAACAGGAAGAGCTGTGTTACTAGAAAACTATAATGTAGTTGTTGTCACTGAAACCTGGTGGGATGATTCCCATGACTAGAGTGTGGCTATCAACAGCTGTTCAGATGGGACGGGCAAGGAAGTAGAGGAGGGGATATTGCTATGTACACCAAGAAAGGAACAGAATGTGAAGAGCTGCCCCTAAAGAATGGTCATGAGCCAGTCAAAAGTATATGGGTGACAGTCAGAGACTGGGGCAGAAAAAGGAGCTTTGTGATCAGTGTCTACTACAGGCCATCTGATCAAGTGGAGCCTGTTGATGAGGCCTTTTACCTCCAGCTGCAGGAGGCATTGTGATTGGAAACACTCGTCCTGCTGGAGGATTTAAATCATCTAGACATCTACTGAAAAAGTATCGTGTTGAACATCAGAATGCAGTGATGATAACTTCCTGAGTCAAGTAACAGAGGACCCTACCCAGGGTGATGCAATACAGGTCCTATTGCTCACCAGTGCAAATGAACTGATTGGTGACATTAAGACTGGAGATTATGTGGGCTGTAGTGATCATGCAACGATTGAGTTCATAGGGGGGTATGAGATAGACAAAGAGTAAAATTAGGATTCTAAATTTTAGGAAAGCAAACTTTCAGCTCTTCAGGGAGTTAGTCAACAAAACACAAAGGGAAATTGCTCTCATGGGCAAGGGTGCAGAGACCAGTGTGGATGAGTCAGGACCTGCTGGTCTAACTGAAGAGCAAGAAGAAAATGCTCTGGAGGTGGAAACAGGGACAGATATCATGGGAGGAGTATAAGAAAGCCTGTGTAGGGATGGGGTAAGGAAAGCCAAGGCCCAGCTTGAACATCCAAAAGATGCCAAGAAGAACAAGAAGGACTTCTACAGGTACCTCAGCCAGAAAAGGGAAGTCCAGAAGGGCATGCTTCCCCCCCCGCAGTGAGTGACACATGCAAGCTGGTAACAACAGACAAAGAGAAAGCTAAGGTACTTAACATTTTTTACCCCAGTCTTCTCTGATAACTGTTCATCATACAGCCCTTAATTGTTTGGTTTTGTTGGAGGTGGCTAGGGAAGCAATTCCCTATCACTGTAACTGAAGATCAGGTTAATGACCACCTGAGGAATCTGAACATCCACAAGTGTATGGGTCCCAATGAGATGCATTCGAAAGTCCTGAGGGAGCTGGCAGCACAGCATTAAGACCCATTTGGGTCACTGCAGTGTGGAAAGATATTGTTGCCAGAGTAAAAAACACAGCTACAAAAGTATGTTGTGTAGGTGCCCAGATACCCAAGAGTCATGCCACTGAAGAATATCAAAACAACCAGCAGGTGGTTTGGGCTGTTAGGACTGAAGTGCTTTAGGTAGATCTGGACTGGCAACATAAGGGTGAATCATTTCTAGTTTGATGAACTTGTGACACCACAGGCCATCAAGGTAGGAATGCAACATATAGATGAACTTGGGGTTGAGTGGTGGACTTGACCATGGAAATTATTGCACAAGTTAAGCATGAATGTGAAATGTGTTGCAATTTTGAAATCTAAGAGGATAAAACCTCTTTAGTATGGAGGATGATGGCTGAAGTTTTGATACGGAGGGGTGACAGGTGGATAATATTACACTCCCCTCATAGTAAACACCATGCACTTACAATAGTGGAAGCAACTGCTGGATGGCAGGAAACTTATCCCGTGCCCTGGGTTACTTCTCTGAAGCACCATCCTGGGTCTTAAAAAGCAGGTATTGTGATGACATGACACCATACAACAAATGGAGTCAGAAAATAGTATTCACTTCCAAAATAACCTCATAGACAGGTGGGCCAAAGAGCAAGGCATTGAGTAGGTGTATCACATCACCTATCATGCATCAACATATGGGAAAATTGAACAATCTAACAAACTGTTAAAAACTACTCTGAGAGCAATGGATGCCAATCTAAAAACTGGAATACACATTTAGCAAAAGCTAAATGTGGACTTGGAGCATATCCAGTGGAGGGACACAAAAATGGACTAAGGGTTGGAACATCTTTCTTATGAGGACAGACTGAGAGGGCTGAGTCTATTCAGCCTGGAGAAGAAGGCTTTGGAGAGATCTCTGGACCTTTTAGTATCCAAAAGGGGTATAACCCTTAGAAGGAAGGAAATTGACTCTTTAGCAAGGTCTGTTGAGACAGAAGAAGAAAAAATGGTTTCAAACTCAAAGAGATTTAATTTGGATATAAGGAAGAATTTTTTATTACACTAAGAGTGGTGAGGAACTGGAACCGGTTGTTCAGAGAAGTGGTGTATGCCTTGTCCTTGGAGACACTGAAGATCAGCATGGACCAGGTTCTGAACAGTTTGAGCTATCTATAAATATTTCTGTACTTTGCAGGGGCATTGGACTACATGACCTTTAAGGGTCCTTTCCAACTGATAAGACTCTATGATTCTCTGGAAGCCACCTGAATATGTTAGTAAACATTCAGATCTCACCTTGCTCAAGCAAAGCTATATTATAGAAGTTCTACTGAATACCTTTATTCTCTGTCTGGATGAGGGGATTGAGAGCATCCTCAGTAAGTTTGCAGATAACACCAAGATGAGAGAAAATGTTGATCTACCTGAGAGTTGGAAGGCCATAGAAAGGAATTTGGACAGACTGGATCTGTGCGCTGAGGGCAATTCTTGAGCAATTGGTTCAACAAGACCTTGTGCCAGGTCCTGCACTTTGTTCACATCACCATGCAACACCACAAACTTGGGATAGAGTGGCTGGAAAACCATGTGAAGAAGATACATTTGGGAATATTCATCAAAAGCCAGCTGAACATGAGCCAACAGCATGCTCGTGTGGTCAAAAAAGCCAATGGCATCTTGGCTTGTATCAGAAATAGAATAGCCAGATGGAGTAGGGAAGTTATCATTAATCAGTACTATAAAGGTTGCATCTTGAGTACTGGGTTCAGTTTTGGGTCACTTACAACAAGAAAGACATTGAGGCCCTGGATAATGTCCAAAGAAAGGTAATGGAGCTGATGAAGGATCTGGAGCACACATCTTATGAGGAGTGGCTGAAGGAACTAGGTTCATTTAGTCTGGAGAAGAGGGGGTACAAGGAAGACCATACTGCTCCCTATAGCTACCTAAAAGGAGGTTGTATTGATGTGAGGTTGGCCTTTTTTCCCACAGCTAGAAAATGGGACAAGAGGTAATGACCTGAAGTTGTGCCAGTAGAGATTCAGTTTGAAACTTAGGAAAAAATTCTGCTTAGAAAGTGTGATAATTCATTGGAACAGAATGCCCAGGGAGGTAGTGGAGTCACTGTCCCTGAAGGTACTCAAGAGAAGGCTGGAGGTGGTACTGAGTGATGAGGTTTTGAGCAGGATAGTGATTGGTTGGTGGTTGGAATAGATGATCTTAGCAACCTTTTCCAACAATAGTTGGAAACAGTTGGAAACAGTTCCAACAGTTCCATGATTCTATGAACGAGTGCTGATATTTTTCTGGTTACAATAGAACAGTGTTAATACCATGCTGCTGCTTATTAATGGGATCATGCCCAGGCTGAACCAGACCACTCAGTGGTGAAAAACCACCACGTTTATAGAGTGGCAGCAAGGGGCAGAGTGTAGCCATGATAAGTCCTGAATTAGGCCAAGTGTTTTTCCATACCACACTGTATCATACAGAAAGCCATAAAACTGTGGACAATTGGCAGAGGGTACCCACTGCTTGGGGTTTCTGAGCAAAGACTGGCAAGGACTTAGACCTTGTATTGTTGGTGGCTGTCATATTGATTCTGTGCATCAGCCAATGAGTGGTATATGCAGTACAGATATGAATATTGCTATTACTGAGTGTTTGTTTCCATTTCTCCCTTCTTTTTTTTAGTAAATAGCTTTTATCTCAACCAAAAAGTTCTGTTTTGCTTGCAATTTTCTCTATCATCCCATGTGGAGGAGAGAGTGAGGGAATGGCTATATGGTGTATAGATACTTGAATGGTTAAACCACAACAAATGGCTAAAATATAACTAAATATTGGGTAAAAATATGTATAAATTCTTGATATTTGATTGTTGAAACATAAATTATCAGCATACATTTTTAAAACACTAGAAGGTGACAAAAACCTTAGAGAACATTTACGCCAGAGAGTAGAGATCCTTCTTGAGACAAATAAATGAGAAAAAAAAGTCTTTCTTACCACAGCAAAAAAATAATACTGAAAGAGAAGGTGACTACTTTCTGTTCAGGAGTAAATAAAGAAGAGTGTTTAAGTTAACTTACAGTGATGACACAAAGAGTTGCACATGGAACATCATAAGGTTTCTCTGACACCATTAGAACAGCAGACACCTCCAAAGGGAATACAGTGTAATGTAATAAATTACATCAGAGGAAAATGTGTCCCCTTTGTAATAAACAGCAGCTAGAACAGTAACCCAGAAGAAGACAGTGGTAAGCTGCAAAGTATTTGTATATTATTCCCTCTAACATGATAAGAGTTCTCAATAATCTGAGAGTTACCAATTGTACCATTGCACATCCTTCCTGCTTCTATGGCAATTATACATATCTATGAATGATTATCTGGAAAGAAATCTGGGATTTTTGAGTAAAAGATTGTGGGGAAAAGGGAAAACAAAACAAAACAAAACAAAACAAAAAAAACCTGAAAGCAAAGTTTAACAATTCTGGCCAAAGTTTAACAACAAATCTTACTAGGTACTATTCTATGCACAGTGTAACATTTAAATGAATTTTTATTTAGAGACATCATCAGAAATAATACTTGGAAAATCTTCCTGATTCTAGACAGCAAACAAACAAACAAAACATAGAACACCAGGAAGATATATTTCTCCAAATGCTCATACTCACTGTTACACTTCAGTATGAAAGCCTCTTTTGTTTCTATTCTATTTGTTTTTATTCTTATGAGATTTTATTGCACAAGCATTTAAGTAAATTAACATTGTTTATACAATATTTTATATTAGCATTTCAGTATTATGGAAGTATGAAAATATTTCTTCTGACAAGAAGGAACTTTGAAGAGCCTTTTGAATCTTCAAGACTGAAACAATATTGTCACATTTTGCACTACTAGAAAACATAATAATATTCAAGCCATTCTTATATCTTAACACAGTCCTACTTGGTTCAGTGCAATCTTGTGAGAGAAACAGAAGATCATAATAATTGTAGACAAAAAATCCCTCCTAAAAATGAACATTCTTATGAGATGATAGTAGCAAGAGATGCTGGAGGACAACAGTCATATCCAAAGTTATAAGTGAACTATGTACAGAAAAAATAATATGGTTTCAATTTACATCAGCAAAGACTTCAACAACAGTGATCTTAATTAAAATTTATGACCTCTCCATACTGTCAGTCAAAGCAGAGTTAGCATACGAAAAATTAACAACAGGAATTTTATATGTATTTTTGTGCTCATGTGTATGCATGGAAATGTAAGAAAATGGAGAAGACATTTGTTGGATTATTAAAAAAAAAAAATCCAACTAGTTTCATAAATTAAAAAAAAGCGTGTCTTATTAATTTGTCTTTGTACATTCAACATTAATATATGTATATATATATTAAGAAATGCAATTTTGTATCATTTAAAGAATACTTTCTAAATTTTCACCTTGTCTAGGATAAACATCACTTTACTGATGGGTCAAAATGATATCTTCCTACCAAAAGGAAAGGTTGTATTTTCCTTATTTTATCTTTTCTTAAATACAAATGTTATTTTAAACATTATCTGGTATTTATGGAGTCTGGAGCTTAATTTACAGCTCCTTCACAGCCTCCTTTACAGTCTTATAAAAGCCATATTTTATTATTATTATTATTTAATTCCAATTTTAGTATTACATTCCTTATTGCCATTGTTACGTATTTCTGCTAAGTCATTGGTGGTGATGAATATATATCTCCTTTACCACTGTTACCTACAATACGCCACTTACTACAGACAATATCAAAGCTTGATCCTTAACCTGTATTTTCTGTCCTAGAGGTCAACACAGAATAATATCATCATGGAAAGTTCACAGATCTAAATATTTTTGACAGTTTTATAACTTTGATAGCCCCCAACAATTCAATGAAGTTTCAAAAACAACACTGTAATGTCCTCACAGCTTTCACTGATTTACAGGGAAAAAAAAAAAAAAAAAAGTCTAGAGAGAATATTTCAGGATCCAGGACACTTCATTTACACATCTACTAATAATCATATCAAGTCCGTACCCCCCCCCCCCCCCCCCCAAAAAAAAAAAAAAACACCACTAAAATAAATAAATAAATAAATGGAAATCCTTACTGTCTTTAATATACCAGTAACTAGAATCATTCTATTTTGTTCTCAAAATACAACATTTTGTAACATTTACAGCTGTTAAGTTTTTAACCTCTAATCTACTTAATTGGAAATATGCAAATTAATTTCAGAACTACAAAATAATAAAGGCAGAAACAAGGGAGAGGAAAAAAAAAAAGATGATGGGATAAATTCTACTTCAATAAATATTTTATCCTGAATTATAGAAGGACTGCCCATTATATCATAAGAAAATGTTTCTACTTTCTATTGGCAAATAGACCTGCAGATGAATCTGTTCCATCTGACAATGGATGATCCATAATTTGCTGGTACATGCTTGAGTGCTCTTCATTGAACTCCTGTAAAGAAACAGGGACCATGATTATAGTAATAATTTATACTGCAGCAGAAAAGCTGAATAAGATTAACAGCACGGCTGACCCAGGCTGTTTGGGGGAAAATAAATAAATAACTAGATAAATAAATTGTCTGTGCAAATATTACAGATGTGTTTGGAAAGGATCTCATGAAAGCAAGGTGGATAAGATAAAATTATATTGAATACACTAAGCCCAGAGAGAAAATTATGGACTGCCACTGAGCTTTACAAAACCACCAAGGCAGATTTTGTAGTTTTTTCTGAACAGATTTATTTTCTCAGAAGCCCAGACTAGCATCAGTATCAGGTTTCTTACTGGGACTCCTGATGACCTTACTCTCTATTAAAAACTGGCATGTTACTTCTATTCCAGATTATCTTGCTACAATGAAGTCATTTGATTTGGCATGTTCAATTCAAGGCTCATGATTTCAGATTGTGCGACATTCCTATTTGCCAGCAGACAGTAGGGTATAGAAGAGGAAGAACAGTTATTTCAATAAGATATATTCTTTGAGTAACTCTAATCAATAATTTACTTTTTATATTGTGATTCATTGTCCATACACACACATATGTTCATATATGTATTCATATTAAATACATGATTATGTACACGTACTGTGGAAATTGAAGGCATTTGTTGGTTGGTAGCACGGCTGGGTTCAACTCTCACTGTTCTAGCTGGAAAGCTGAAATAGCAAGATAATTATCCTGTGATCTCACAGCAGTTACCCTGTGTTCCATATAGTACATAAACAACATTTACAAAGTAGTTACTCAAAAATATGTGTAACAAACAACATGCTAAAAATAAAGTCAGAACCTTTCTTCTGTCTTTTTTTTTTTTTTTTTTTAACATGTTCCCTTTATCAGCTCTTTGTTCTGCTGACTTATGACGAAATAGAAATTGGTGCAACAATTTTCTGTTTTTAACAGGTTTATTATTACATTATTCCTTTATGGGGTCTTCTACATAATTGCTCAAAATGATGTTGTAAATCCCCACTGGAAATACTTATTCCTGTGTAGCCCGATGTCCATTGTCCAGAGGACACAGCAGCACATTTCCTCCATCTGCTATTAGCATGCCTACATGTTCCTCTTGGTGTATTAGAGGGCAAAACAAACCAGGGACAAGGACTAAATGATCCAAATGGGTAGAGGAAAAGGCAGGGTAAGAGGATTTGAAAACAAGCCAACAAGCACTTACATCAAAACTAACTACTAGCAAAACGTTTCCTTCACAACAAAGGTTGAATCAAAGCCCTATTCCCCCAGCATATGAATTAGAAGAACAATTGTGTGATTATGATTAAAAAAAAGAGCATTACACTTTATGTTCAGCTATAATTGGTATTTATGACAATTTATGTAAACAGTAATGAAGCCTATGTGATTTTTGTGGGGAAATTGCATTATGACACCAATGATCGTTACTGTTAATTTTCCTGAAGATGATGGCAATCAGCAGGCATAGTTTCATTGTAAATAGGTTAATTTAAAATTCAAACGCTGCTGGTATTTCAAAATGAGTTCACATTTGATTTCTGAAAGCTTTGGCCCTGACTGTCAGGCATGTCAAGGAAAAAATGCTTCACAACAGAAAGGGGGGTGGGGGGGGGGAAGCAAATGAGAAAGAAAGAAAGACTGAATGAGTTTTGTTGCAGAAATTCATTTCCCTCTGCTAATTATGCTTTGTTTCTAGGTGTAATGTACTCTATAACATTTCTACCAATCACTGCCTAGAGTCCACATCGAGAACGGGGTTCATGACATCTAGAAATCATAATCTACTAGTTTGTTTAGTTGTGATGGTTTTAAAGATGGTTATCACTGATGAAACTTTGTCAGTGGAAGGCATCATGTTTCTTCACGCAATACACCAAAACTCAAATATTAGCATGTCTTTCTTTGCCTCTATATGATATATTTAAGCACTTCTAAAACACGTCTAAATACTATTTCCCCCACTACTCTCAAAAATAGGGTTTTCATGTATAATCAAACTCCCAACACTGCCATATGAGGAAATGCAATATCATCCCCTATTTCACAGAAGGGAAATTGAAGTACTAAAACCTGAATTTTTCCTTGCCAGCATAACAAAGAAAAGAAAACCGCAGACTATATGAATTCAAGTCAGAGAGAAAACAACCATAGTGTTACACTTAGAACACCTGAGACTGACTTCACAATCCCCTTTCTCCACCTGAATTATCATTAGATGCTTCTGCATACATATTTTTTACGAACTCTTCCAGAAGGTATTTCCTTTATTTTAAGCCCTTTTACCAAAGCCGTTTTGAAACACCTTTTTATACATAGATTGATTGGAATACATACATTAAAATGAAATGATTTACCAAAAGTAGACATAGAATGAATGAACTTGGAAGCCAGTTCAGATAAAGACTGCAGTGCTACCTTCTACAAGTCTTCAGCACAAGGTCGCATTCAAGGACGACATTAACAACTTGTTCACAGTCTAATGACACATTTAGATTAGAGTTTACAATGTACATAGGCAGCTTTTTCTCATTCTCTGTTCATTGCCAGATAAGATGTTTGATAGGAATCTCTACTGTAACCTTTCAGAATTCATTTATTTAGGAGAACTAAAATAATGAAATGCCAAATGAATTAAGAATGATATTTCTTATAATATCAAGTGAAGACAATTTAAATAGTCCATGTGCACAGGCTCCCAGAGATGAACGATCTGTCCATTTGTTAGTGTAAATGGGATGCATTTGTTAGTTATTATTTGCTATGGCTTGAGAATTCTTGAAGAGAGAAATTCAACTGCAAGCCCAAGATAGGCCAGAGGAATATTTTCAGAATTCAAATGGCTTATTCTATCTGTCTTCATATGTGAATTGCAGATATAAGTGCTGGTCCATTGCAAAGGGAATTAGGCACTTTTTGGCAAATTATTGGAAAAACCCAGACACATATTTTAGAATAAATAGTCCTTGCTAAAACACAAGTGAAAAATCAATAATTTTTTTTCTGTCAAAAAAAAAAAAAAAAAAGATTTGAAAGTTTGATGATAAACCATATGTCGAGGTGAAATATAAAACACAGATGTGATTTCTTTTTTCTCTTTATTGACCTTTCAGCATTTTATCTGATCATTCTTTTACTATTAATAAAAATAGTTGATGTTGTGGTAGTTATACTTGTCTATACTTGACACTTGGATTCCTAAATAATAAACAGAAATCTGTAACAAAATAGCATGGAATGGAAACAGGCACAGGTGTTTGTATGGCTTTTTTTTTTTTTTTTTTTTTTTTTTTTTTTTAAGAAATAAATGTAACAAAATATCGAAAAGAGGGAAGGGAAGGGAAGGGAAGGGAAGGGAAGGGAAGGGAAGGGAAGGGAAGGGAAGGGAAGGGAAGGGAAGGGAAGGGAAGGGAAGGGAAGGGAAGGGAAGGGAAGGGAAGGGAAGGGAAGGGAAGGGAAGGGAAGGGAAGGGAAGGGAAGGGAAGGGAAGGGAAGGGAAGGGAAGGGAAGGGAAGGGAAGGGAAGGGAAGGGAAGGGAAGGGAAGGGAAGGGAAGGGAAGGGAAGGGAAGGGAAGGGAAGGGAAGGGAAGGGAAGGGAAGGGAAGGGAAGGGAAGGGAAGGAAAGGAAAGGAAAGGAAAGGAAAGGAAAGGAAAGGAAAGGAAAGGAAAGGAAAGGAAAGGAAAGGAAAGGAAAGGAAAGGAAAGGAAAGGAAAGGAAAGGAAAGGAAAGGAAAGGAAAGGAAAGGAAAGGAAAGGAAAGGAAAGGAAAGGAAAGGAAAGGAAAGGAAAGGAAAGGAAAGGAAAGGAAAGGAAAGGAAAGGAAAGGAAAGGAAAGGAAAGGAAAGGAAAGGAAAGGAAAGGAAAGGAAAGGAAAGGAAAGGAAAGGAAAGGAAAGGAAAGGAAAGGAAAGGAAAGGAAAGGAAAGGAAAGGAAAGGAAAGGAAAGGAAAGGAAAGGAAAGGAAAGGAAAGGAAAGGAAAGGAAAGGAAAGGAAAGGAAAGCGCCTAATACAGGCGCTATTTCCATTAGATGGCCAAACTCAGCTTGTTGATTTAGATTCTTCTAAATTTTACTCTATTTTACATGGATAAACACAACCCGGGAGCAAAATCTTTCTCATCTTATGAATTTCTCGTCTCTTAAGAATGAGTAATTTATACACAGATTTTATATGCTAATACTAGCTGCCTTAAAACAGAGGATTCACAGTGATATTACACTAGATTTGAGGCTATACTCATGCTGTTTTTTATAAAGTTGACACTAATATAAAGGGCCAGTAAGACCTCAGGGTGGCTTTTACAGACCTGTTGGGTTTTCATGCTTCTTAGAACTCAATATGCAACTAAATTAAAGATTTGCACATCTACAGAATGAAAGGAGGAGTTTGTTGTTGATGTTGTTTGTTGTTTTTGTTTGTTTGTTTTTCGGTAATAGGTTTCAAATACGAGAACTATTGAGTACCAAATGCTAAATTACTATAAAAACTTCTTTCCATGACAGTAAAATTTATTTTAGAGTTTGGGAAAAAATTACAACTATTTTTGCTTCATTGATCCTTACTTTCACATGACTTTGTTTGTTCCAAACAGCTTAAGCTCAAATGTCCTTTGATTGCTGGAAATGAAGACAAGATTTTACCAATAATTCCACTGGAATTGGATGTTGTGAGTGGATAATGGTCTCCAACAGATAACAAAAATAAGTATCCAAGCAAAGCAGATATGTTTATTTTCAAAGCTGGAGACCATTTTTCAATCACAATATTCAATTTCTTTTTCATTAATATCATTAGAGCACCATGGTTCATTGCCAATGAAAGTAGATGCCAATGCAAGTAGATAAAATGAATAAGTGTGATCCACAGACACATAGAAAATCAGACATTGATTGTACTAATTTAAGTAATCAAGTAATCACCACATTCATATAGGTGGAAAACTTTGGTGATTATGTATATTTTATATGGTCATGCATAACATTTCTGTAGAATCAAAACCCAGTGCTGACCACCTCTTTGTCAGAAATTAATTCAGAGCAATATTCATCCTTAATCTTTTTTTGGCAGCAAGTTACTCTTCAGTTTATTACTGTCAGTTTATTGATACCTAAGCAGACTAATAATCATCTGAATCACTCACTGGTAATGGGTAGAGTGTCTTCCCTATTGATTCTTGACAAACATAAACACATTTACAAATAAACTCAAATTATGCCCACTAAGAGTCAGCAACTTCATGAAATAGGTAATGGAATATTTGGAAAGAAAAGTCACAGAGATAATTGTTCATATTTTATCAATATTGCCAGAAAGCTTCTTTCTTTTGTTTTTCATCAAATCTCAGTGGCGTCTGAAATTAGATGTTCAGAATTTGTAGAGAAATAATATCATGATCTGATCAGCTCTCATTTCAATTTTCTTTGTCCGTTAAAAACGTATGGCAAATGGAAAAAGGAGGCTGATTCTCAGTCCTGTTGAAAAAGTGTCTTACACTAACATAAACACTAAACTAATGTTAAGTCTCCACATGTGAAGACATCTCCATCCACGTAAGAGAATTGTAGAATCTACCCTCAATGCTTACCATCTGCCCAGCGTGAGAACAAGAGAACAAGGACATGCTGCTAACAAAGAAAGAAGAGCTGTTGTTTATTATTCGTCAATCTCCAGGGCTTCTTTGCCACTCACAGTTAACATACTTGCCACAGAAATTATTTACCATTTGACAGTTCAATTCAGGTACATCTAGCGGAGACAGTGCTTGTATCTAGCACTCGTATACCAGAAGAGTCAGTATCTCTCAAGCATGACATTCACATTATAGAGCAAATGCAAATGAACAAGCCCTGTTGGAAAGAGCTTACAATTTAATATGAGAAAGAGAAAAAACAGAAAAGTGGGGCATGAGGATTGCTCAAAGATTGCTAAGAGAAAAGAAATATTGCTAACCAGAAGCATTTACAAATCACTTATCTTATGCTGCAAAACTCTTTAGATTGACTTAAGACCATTATACATAAAACAGTAATAGAGCACAATAATATTTTATAATCATTGTTATGTATTTATGTAAATTCTGAGCCCAGGTGGTCATATACTGTATCATAATGGGTGAAATTATCTACTTTTCCATTCATCCAAGAAAACATATATGGCTACGACAGAAATGAACTAAAGCACTACAGTAATTTAAGAGAAAAATCTTGACCCACGTAACAACATACACCAAGATATTCTGCTTCCAAGGCTGCAGAGATATCTGGGCAATGTGCTTGCAAGACTCTCTCTATCACATATGGAAAGCTTAAGCAAGCAGGCAAAATCTACTACAACTGAGAAAGGTAAATATTTAATCCGTCTTTGACAAAGTCCTCAATGACCCAGATATTTACGGATTGGTCTGTCATGCTTTAATCCCAGAGAAAATAGCAGAACAACATTTTATATCAATTAAATCTAGATTTTTCTCCCATTTAAAAGATCTTTTTTTTAGTTCTTTCTTGCGTAGATATCCCTGCTCAATTCAAGAGAGTTAGACTAGATGGCTGTTGAAGATCCATTCCAACTCAAATTATTCTGTGATTCTATGATTTTAGGGTTAAAAAACTAGGCAAAAATTTAGGATGAAACTCAGTCAACCTGAGGCACTATCAGAGTAACATTCAACATATAATGCTTAATACATAAGTATATAATATCCAGTATACTCAGAAAAAGAAGGAAAAGGAAGAGTGCATAAGAATGATTACATTCAGTCTCCTTCAACAGTAATATATATTATATTCACATGAAAATAAAGGCATAAATCAATTATAGTTCCTTGTATGGCATAGTTTTCATCTCCCAAACATTTTTTTTACTATATTTAAACTACATAATATTTCTCTTTGTACAACCTTCCATTACAACTAAATGAAGATTTAATGAAGGTGTTCAATATTGACTGGCCTTCTGAATCCCAGACATCTCATTTTAGTGCACCTTACCGTTACTCTTGTTTCATAGGTGTTCACTTAGTTTTCAGTTCATTAATCTGAGTTTATATCAGCCAATTTAAAATATTTTTTTGAGACTCTGCATCAAATTTACTAAAATCCAAATACATTTTGCCAAATGCATTCCTTTCAGCTATTATTTTTGTAATTCTGCCACAGACATGTTATCAAGTTCATGTGATAATAGGCATTCTTCGAAAACCCTGCTGGTTATATATAATGACCATCCACAAATACACGAAACAGGCATGCACCAAAAATGGAAAAAGGCTGTAGACTTCTATGTGTAGAAAGATAAAGTTAAACAAAAATAAAATATGTGGTAAAGCAATTAATGGGCAGGATGTGTAAAAAGAGGAGGCTGATTCTCAGTCCACCTCTATGCCTGGAAAGACATCTCTGTGCCTGGGAAGGTCGTGGAGCAGATCCTCCTAGAAGCTATGTTAAGGCACGTATGAGACAAAGAGGTGATTCGAGACAGCCATCATGGCTTCACCAAGGGCAGATCGTGCCTGACCTATCTGGTGGCCTTCTATGGTGGAGTGAATGGCTTCGGTGGATGGGGGAAGGGTGGTGGATGTCATCTACCTGGACTTCTGCAAAGCCTTTGGCATGGTCCCTCACCACATCCTTCTCTCTAAATTGGAGAGGTGTGGATTTGGAGGATGGGCTGTTCAGTGGATTAGGAACTGGCTGGCTGGATGCAGCCAAAGGGTTGTGATTAATGGTTCTGTATCAGGGTGGAGGCCGGTCACAAGCAGTGTCCCACAGGGGTTGGTCTTGGAACCAGTGCTCTTCAGCATCTTCATCAATGACATAGACGATGGCAACGAGTGCACCTTCAGAAAGTTTGCAGATGACACCAAGCTGAGCAATGCAGTCGATATATTGGAAGGAAGGAAAGCCATCCAGAGGGACCTGGACAGGCTGGAGAAGTGGACCCATGAAAACCTAATGAGGTTCAACAGGGCCAAGTGCAGGGTGCTGCACTTGGGTTGGGGCAATCCCAGCTATTTATACAAACTCGTGTACAAACTGGGGAAAGATCTCCTTGCAAGCAGACCTACGGAGAAGGACTTGGGGGTCATGGTGGACAAGAAGCTGGACATGAGCCAGCAGTGTGGGCTTGCAGCCCAGAAGGCCAACTGTGTCCTGGGCTGCATTAAAAAAGGGGTGGCCAGCAGGGAGAGGGAAGTGATTGTCCCCCTCTGCTCGGCTCTTGTGAAGCCCCATCTGGAGTACTGCATTCAGGCGTGGGGCCCCCAGTACAGGAAGGACGTGGAGCTCTTGGAAAGGGGTCCAGAGGCAGGCCTTGAAGATGATCAGAGAGCTGGAGCACCTCTCCTATGAAGAAAGGTGGAGGGACGTGGGTTTGTTTAGCTTGGAGAAGAGAAGACTCCGGGGAGACCTCATTGTGTCCTTCCAATACTTGAAGGGAGCATATAAACAGGAGGGAGAATGGCTGTTTGTGAGGATAGATGGTGATAGAACAAGGGTGAATGGTCTTAAACTGGGACAGGGGAGGTTTAGACTAGATAATAGGAGGAAGTTTTTCACACAGAGAGTGGTGACACACTTGAACAGGTTGCTCAGGGAGGTTGTGGATACCCCATCCTTGGATGCATTATAGCCAAAAAGTTGTGTTTTCTGGGCAGCCTGGTCTACTGGTTCGCTATCCTGCGCATTGCAGGAGTGGGGGAAACTAGATGATCATTGCCGTCCTTTTCAACCCAGGACATTCTATGATGCTGTGATTCTATGACTGGTATCTGAAAGAGATACTTAAGAGGCTGGTAGGTTTGATGACTTCCTTGTGACCTCAAGAATTTAGATTTTAATTAACATAATGTACTTACATCTATCTAATTCTTTTTTTGTTTGTTTGTTTCTTTGTATTTGTTCTTGCTGCCTGTGAAGACTGTATGTGTCTCAGAAAGTTGTGGAATAAGAAAAGATTTCATAAGATTGTTTTTTTTAAGGAGAATGCAGAAAAATAATCTTAAAAAAAAAAAAAAAAAAGAAGGAAGGAAGGAAGAAAAACAGACTATATATATATAGATATAAATATTTTTTTCCTCCAGGCTTTAAATGAGAACAGTAGCAGTGGAAAATGTTATGTTAAAAAAAATATATATATATATATATATATATATACATATATATATATACTTTTTTTCACAATGAAAAAAATTTCTTTTAATACTACATCCAACATAGCAATACTACAGTTTTTCTTCTTCTCTGTTCCTAAACTAGCAACATTTTCCACTGCAACTCATTCATATCATAGTACTTTATATAAAAAAATTTCTTGGTATGATTCTGCTACAGTGATAGTGTGATATGTATGTGTTATATGCATAAGTACCATAATAATATTCTTGACATCTCCCACTGGGAGAGGAGTGGCAAATAACAACATTTGAAATTTGTGTTTTATTACTATATCCAAGAGAAATTTGTGATGAAATATGAAAAATTTCCCATATTTGATATAGAGTAGATGTCTAGAGTAGATGTCAATTTTTTAAAATGTCTAAATTGAAGTGCAATTACCCTTGTGTGCAGAACAGACTTATCTCTAATATTAGATATATTTGTTGTTATTCAGAAGTAAATGATTTTATATTTACTCATGCAATAAGTATCCTGTTTATCTCTTCTACGAAGTTATCAAAATGTGAATTATGCATTTTCTTTTCTAAAAAACATATCTGCATCCTAGTACCTATTGTAAACTGACACTTCAAATTTGTCCAGTTCAACTTTTTCAAGAAAAATAATGTGTTTTCTTCATTTGTTTCCTCTTCGTATAATCAGAACTTTCAGAAAATGCACATGTCTTGCTGTACACAATAGAAACAGCTTAGAGGTTAGGAATACAAAGCAAGTTGTGACTGACAACTAATCAAAGATTTACATTTGATGATAATCAAAATGCAAGAAATCTAAATCTGAGAGCTGATCATAGGATTGGGTTTCTTTGTTGTATTTTGTTTGTTTGTTTGTTTGCTTGTTTGTTTTAAGTGAAATATTGGTTTCTTTCAGACATTTGAAACAAGCGCTCTGCAAACTGTTCATAATATTTCAGCTATTCTTCATCTAAAAGAAGATGAATCAAAATCACCCTAGAACTGTGTTATTTAGATCATAAAATCTTCACTTTTCATAGGAAAATTTGGACAAATTTTCTTCTATCTAGGCCTCATGATTTACTGACATGAGTTGGTACTCAGCTGGAGACAGTTGGAGACATCATGTACCCTGGCACCCAAGACAGCAAACTGCATTTCAGGATGCATTAAACACAACATATCCTGATGATAAAAAGAGGAACATTTCACACCATGTTTAGCACTGACGGGACATAACCTTTAATAATTTGTGCAATTCTGGGCTCCAAAATATAAAATAGAGTTAAGATCCTTTAGTGTATTCAAAGGAGGGCAGGAAAAATGGTAACAGAACTGCAAGGTATGTCTTGTGAAAAGAGACTGAGGACACTTCTATCATCTAGTGTGAAGAAAGGGATACTGAGAGGTGACTTCTTTGATCTCAGCAGCTTCCTGACAACGGAAAGTAGGGGGAGATTCCAGGATCTACTCTCAGAAACTGAAGACAAGACTCATGAGACAGACACAAAGCTACACCAGGAGAGGTTAGGACTGAACATTAGAATAATTTATTTACCGTAAGGTTAAAGAAGACACTGGAAGAAGCTTTCTAGGGAGGTGATTGATGCCCCAAGCCTCTGATAGTACAAAAAGCAACTGGATAATTTTTCTCAGTAATGTACATTAACTTTTTTGTTAGCCCTGAAGTAGTCAGGCAATTAGACTTGATCTTTGTAGCTCTCTTTCAACCAAACCTCTTCTCTTCTCTTCTCTTCTCTTCTCTTCTCTTCTCTTCTCTTCTCTTCTCTTCTCTTCTCTTCTCTTCTCTTCTCTTCTCTTCTCTTCTCTTCTCTTCTCTTCTCTTCTCTTCTCTTCTCTTCTCTTCTCTTCTCTTCTCTTCTCTTCTCTTCTCTTCTCTTCTCTTCTCTTCTCTTCTCTTCTCTTCTCTTCTCTTCTCTTCTCTTCTCTTCTCTTTCGTTTCTCTGAAGAACCAATAGTGAATATCTTGCAATTCTCAGCAGATATGATGACCACTGATTTTACAATGTTTCAGGTAACTGAAATTTTCCATTTTTTATAATGTAGTAAAGACATTCTCTGTTTTGAAATTAAACACTATTTCTTTTTTTTTTTGTCCTTAAAAACATTAACCACTTATGAATTCACAGAGTAAAATAGTTCCTTTCAGTTATGAGAACACTTTAAACACATTTCATGCCTCAAATCACCCTTTACTACATAGCAAACATCTCTGTACCAATAAATGTTACTTTTAGTTGTTCACTGAGGCATTAAGCCAGAAAAATGAGATTCACCTTGCCTAACTTTAGCCATCTTAAAATCAGACAGTTAATGTAAGATAATAATGTTAAACAAATTGGTAAATAGTAAGTGGTAAGCATCTTTAGATGTCCATTCATCCCATTCTAAATTAGTGTTTAAGATAGCAGGATGATTTTTCCAGGAGAGTATCTGTCTTACTATTCATTCAGAAGGTTGTTTGATGACTACTGTAGACATTTACTTAAATTATAGATGGCTGAGTGTAAGTAATTCCTGCACTGCGTTTAACTATATGGCAATAAGAAAATGAAATATAAGCAAACCACTCAAATTTGGTCACCATTCTAAAGATTTTATTATTCTAATATTTCACATATTTTCATTCATTTGATGCAGTGAATTTACACTAGAATTTTCTCTCAAATATTTCCAAGTTCCTAGTTCTTATTTCTTTTTCTTTAAAACTTTTATTTAATTATTTATTTATTAACTGAAGAGTGTACCACTCCAGCAAAAGCCCTTTAACAAGATGTGCATTAAAATCTTCAGCTTCTTTCATCTATAATGTAAAGAAACAAATGTAATTCTAACAAATGAATAACAGACCAAAGAGGACTTCTAGCGGCTATACTGGACAACCCACCTTATGCAAATCCTCCAAGTTGAAGTTATGATGAAAAAAACATCATACTTCTGTTTGTCTAAACAGATGAGTAGGAATAGGTACTGGTTTAATATTTATTTTTGATGCAGCTAAAACAGACTTTTTTTTCTTTTTTTCTTCTTTTTTTTTTAATACTTAATGCTCATCTTTCTACATCAATTATGAAAAATAAGGAAGATGTAGAAAGGAATTGCAAAAAAAAAATATTTAAGAGTTATGGGTAATTCCTTACAGTGAGACACCAAATGAGCTTTACCTTTTTACCTTATCAAGAAGAAGATTGAGAGGTGATTTGTTTACAATGTCTGAGTACCTTCATAGGCAGATATCACTAACTACTAAAAAGCTCCTTTATCTAGCAGAGCAATGCATAACAAGAGATGATTTCTGCAAATGAAGCTAGACAAATTAGAAATAAAGTAGAAATAAAGCACAGTATTTTTTAACAGTGAGGGAGATTGAGCACTGGAACAAACTGTTTAGGGAAAAAAAAAAAAAAGTGAATTATTTTTTCTCTTTATGCCTCTAAATCAAGCTTGAGTGTCTCTCTGGAAGAATAAACATTTCTTGAAGTCGTTAAGTTTTGACCAATATTTGAAAAAGAAGAGAAATAGGCAGATAAAAACAGGAAAGCCTTCCTTTAGTTTTGATGTGAAGATATTCTATTGGAAATAAAGACTTGAGATTTTCAGAAAGTCATTTTTAATGATCTCATTGTCTCTTCTGTCTTTAGAATCTGTGAGTCATGCAGATTATAAGCAAAACTTGCTCTCAGGCAGGTAATACAGCCAAAGCTACACTGACTGCTATAGATCTCAAGCCAGGGACCAGAGTCCATTTGAGCAGAAGTCACTGTTGTATCAGAGACTTATTTTTTAAAAATAATAGTATGTGAAAAATATCTTTTGCTACCCTGTTACACTACCTAGATTTCAGATAATTTCCTGTATCCCCCTGAGGCAAGCTGAAGAACATTTTCAGCTCAAAGAGACTTGGCAGCTTTACTGGGAATTATGTATAAACTGCATTCCTGCTTGTGTGCTTCTCCTGCATTCTGACCTATAGTGAAATTGTAATCACTACAATGCAGCAGTGCAGCAATGGAAATCATTACCTGAGAATCACCAGGACTTTGGTTTTGAAAGGTCATTTTAAGTGTCATAAAATGTGCTTTTGCCTCATATTTTGATATTATGCATTTTGATTTACACTGAAAACTTAGGCTATTTGTATTGAAGAGTGAGAACAGGACCCTGCAGTTATTGAGAGAGAAAAGGGAAAGTAGCTTCACAAAGTAGAAATAAGAGGCAAATAGAGATAGTTTAGGTAGAGAGTGTTAGAAAACAAGGAATTCCAAGCACTTTCACAGACACTAGGTCTGGAATAACAAGGAGGATGAAGGCCATAAAGATAAGGACTGGAGAGCATCTCGAAAACATTTGGCAGGGAGGTGATTAGATGTCTACAGGGCAAGCTGAAACCGGTTCAGGGGATGCCCCCGCCTTCAGGGTCAGAAGTTTGCAGTGAGGAAGACTACGAGCCTTCGCGAGGAAGACTATGAGCCTTCATCATCACGACCTACTACGCACATGCAAGGGGGGGAGGGACTGCATGCTAATGGGCTCTTGGGAATGTAATGAATATGTATCCGAATTCCTGTCAACTATTGATTATGTATTAGTTCGACCTATATCTATAGCATGATTTCTTCTGAGAGTGTGCAAGTTAGGTGGAGCGATCCCCCTTGCACCAGGGTGTATGCGCGTCACCAATAAATACATGCCTGCTCTATATCCTTACTGGCTATAGGGTCTGATTTCCTCACGTCAGTATGACCATAAAAGTATAAAGCCTGTGGGTCTGGAGGAAAAAAAAAAACAAACCAAATCAAAACATTTTATCGCTTTTGAAGAGAGCTGAAGGAAGGAGGAGGAGGAACCCAAAGAAAGAAACAAAGAAAATTCTTGTAGAAAACATGTTTTTCTTTCTTTTTTTGTTTGTTTGTTTGTTTGTTTGTTTTGCATTTGAATGTATTCCGGTTACACATCCAACTGACTGGAGTACACTTAGTTGCATACTGCATGTACACTATTATCTGCACATGTGTCTTTGCGCAATAGAGTGGTGTTCACTTGGACTTTTTCCCCGTACACCGCACTGACTCTTTTTGCCCAACTGGGTAGGTACTATACTGAGGATACATGAAGACATAGGTTTCAAAGAGGAACCAATGTATTTGTGATGAATTAAATAAATACTACCTTTATTGTTAAATTTTTACACACAATTTTCTTTCTTGTCCCCTCAAGATATAAACACAAATTAAGAAATGCTGGCAATAACAAGATGATGATGCTGAAGAAGCAAAGGACAGAAACTGTTGACAGAAGGTTCATTGTTCCATTTTTTATTTTTTATTTTTCTTTTTTCACCTTACTCTTCCTTTGACTTAAGATGAGTTTAGAGGCTAATGTTTCTCCATCTTTTATTGTTTCTATTATTTATATTACTTCCTCCAAAGAGAACATGATTTTCTGATCCTTCTCCCTTGCTTTGGAAGGACAGTCATGACTGAAAGCTATCCTCAGATACACATTTGTTTGCACAATTTTGCACAATATATTGAATTGATAACATGCAAATTTCTCTGAGATGCTTCTGGCTTTTGGAGAAAAACAGAAAGGACTATGGGTGGTTTTTACTTCCAGACAAATTCTGGCTTTTCCTAATATTGTTAGATCAAGTTACCATTGCAGATCTGAGGTTTTAATTGATTTCCAACAGCCTGAGCTCTAGTTTTAACTCTAGTCCTCAGGGTATATCAGTGGGTCAAGATGACAGCTTTGTTCCTCAGAAGATTCAGGAGAGAAATGTGCTGCAAAGTACTGCTGCTGGACTTTCTCTTCTTCTCATGAGGTACTGAGAAATAGCCAGAAAACACTGACCTTGATCCCATGAGCTAGATTGTCCTTAGCTTTCCTTTCTCTTGGTGAATTTATCTCCTGTGAAAGAAAAACAAACAAACAAACAAACAAAAAAACCCCTCTTATCTGCTAACAAGTAAATATTTCCAGGTTTTGCACAGAAAGTGACAAACCAAATTGCAAATATGATGGATATGATAAGGAGTAAGAAAATAACTTCTTTTTTCCTCCAAGCAAAGATAGCTTACAAAGAGTTGGTATTGGAGTTCTCATTTTTAGTGGACTGGAGTAAGAAATAAATTTTTATCTAACAGAGCTCAACAGCCCAGTCTCTATTAGCTGATGACAGTTCAGATCTTCTAATATAGTTTTCTTCAAAGGAAACAAAGATTATATCTCTAAAAATGTTAATGGGGTATTTTGGGTCTCAAAACAAAGGAAAATTGAAAAATTAAGACTTAAAATAGTTAATTTGAAATCTATTCTGCCTTTTGCTGGAAGTGTATTTTGTTCAAATGAGGAAGGACAGAAAGAAATCTAGACTGAGAGGGGGAAATAGTTTCATTGTCACCTAGAATAACCTTCACACTGGCCATGACCAATGGAAGCTAGATATGCAGGATCTTCAGTTCTACTGCCTATTCTTATACCTCCCTTCTTTCCTTTCCAACACCTGTCCTTGTGACAAAAGAGCGTAATGTCAGAAGTTTGGGAAACCATTTCTCTTCAGCCAAGAATGAGAAACTTACATCACTAAAGCAGACGAATAATATCATAACATAAGAACATTAATGTCCTGAACATGTTCTGTGTGAATAAGAAGTTTCAGAAGGAACTCAGCAGCTGAAATTTAGAATGTGAATTTCTAAATCAAACAACTAATCTAAATATAATACTGACAAAGTGCTGAATAAATAAATAATGAATGAAACAGTTTTTTTTTTTTTTAACAATATCTGAATAAGTAAATTGAACATATTGATTAGGAATGCATTTTATAAATTAGAATAAATATTTTTACATTATTGCTAGAATATGTGTCTCATCCAACTCTTGGAGATCTTATGTAGTAGATATTAAACTAAAATGGAGACCTGCCTAGAACTCTTAAGTCCTGCCATGTTTGACGGTTCACTCACACTTGCTCTTGTTTTAGTGAGAAAGTGTTGGTTAGCAGGAGATTTTGTTTATCATACATTTATTTATTTAAATTATTTCTACAAGGCCGAGTGACTTCTGGGAAGTGTACCAGATTTTGTTTCCCAAGAGGCTCAAATTCTCCGATTTAAATAAAAACTAGTAAGAAATTCTCTCACTCAAGTTCCTATATTTCCCCCTGCTCATTCTCAATTCTACATTCAGATATGAAACTAGATTATAACAAATAATACTTTTTTTTTTTTTTTTTTTTTTTTTTTTTTTTTTTTTTTCCCCCCTCTCCCAGTTGTTTTTCGAATAAAAATTCTTTTTTTTGGAGCCCGTGTTCCTTAGGCTATACAGAAGACTTGGTCCTGCCCCGGTCCCACTTTCTGAGTTTTCCATTTCACAGTTACTGGAAGAAAATTATCTTCCAGAGGCAACAATATTCCAGTTAGCAGAGTAAATTAAGAACTCTAACTCTAACATGATCTTGAATGTTTTGCCTTTACTTCTCAAAACCAGTGATGTCAATGATTGTCAACTAGTAACACTTTTATGCTTGCTCTCCTTTATTCCATTCTTCTAATGGTTCCTTTATTTAACAACAGCAGCAAACACAATGCTACATTTTAATAACATAAGTGTTTGTTTTTTTTGTTTGTTTGTTTTTTTTTTTTTGCCTATAAAGTGTCTCATGTTCACTGATGATTTCCTATGGTGTAACAAAGTTACAAGATAGGAACAAAGTTAGGGATTTTAACTGTCTTCTAGAAAAAACTGTTGGTCTAGGATGTTTTTCTAGAAATCAAACTCTTATTCTTCCCTTGTAATAAGAAAGTAACAAAGTTAAGCATTTAAATACAATTTACCTGTTAAAATCTACATACATTTACAATGATTTGAATGATAAATAGAGAGCATTCATATAAACAAAGCTAAAACCCAAAGAATAAGATGCATGATAAAAGTTTATTCAAAATCTGTAAAAGCTAATTCTTCAGTTTTACATGTGTTATCTAAGATAAAGATGAAATAAATAAAAATAAATAACAACAAGAAAAAAAACAATTTAAAGGATGTAGATTTCTGAAATTTTTCTGGGTTTTATTTTTGATTTGTCGTGTTTGTTTTTCCATATCACATGAGTACAGAGGATATTCCTTCCTTCCAGTTTTCTAACTTTCCTTTGGGCTTCAATGAACTACTTTTTCCTTGCTGACAGTCTATATTAAATTGAACAATGTTCCAAACTTATTTGTTATTTCTACTTTTTTTTTTCTTTTCATGCATTTTCTGAGTAGAATTTTTGTATTTAAATTTAATGTTTACTTCATAATCATTAATGGAGATAATATATAGCATAGGATCTCATTATTATTCTTTCACAGGATACAATCTTCAGAGGAATTACATAACTTGTTTTTTTTCCCCATGCTTTATTGTGTACTTTTCTTTCCTGTGTTCTGCTGAAAGGCAGACAGCCTGCCTGCCCTTGGCCATACTGCTGAGCATGGTAGCAAGTGAATTCATCAAAATGGAGAATAAAAACTACAGTGGATCTGAGATATACTAGTTTAGAAGAGGTTCCTGGTGATTGGGGCAACAATACAATGAGGAATGTGGCCAGTAGGGCACCTACAACTATTTCATCTTGGCTCATGCAATTAGTTTGGGCTAAGAACTATGGGTTTTGTCTTCAGTTTTGGTTATTTGGGGGTCACTTACCCATGTTTTCAGACAATCTGATCACTCCTCCTCTTGTAAGCCTGAAGCTTTTCTTACAGATCTACCACTTATTTTGTTAAATTATCTTCATAAATCATGTAGATCTTTAGGTGTTAAACTATACAATTGCACAAGGTTAAGTTAAAGCTTAACGCGTAACAGTCATTGTGTCATTATACTGCTGTAGCTAAAATCAGATCAGGACCAAACGAGAAATTCAAGCAAAATCCAACAGGAACTGAGGTCTTAATTTATTGAGAAATACAAACCTTAACCCAGGCATGTCCAACCCGTGTCTCTTGGACCACATGCAGCCTAGCTCAGTTTGCACTGAGGCTTGTGCCCCCAGCTGTTGTGACATTATGTTGACTGTTCTTCCCCACCAAACAGCCCTGCCCAGCACCAGGACACAGGGAACAAAAGAAGTATTGACAATTAATATGGCTCTATGCTTAACTGGCAAGAGAATTATATCACTTTTCAAATAGTACTGTATGAAAGGACACTGTATGTAGAAACATGCTGCCAACTGAATGCATATCAAGGAATGCTTTGTAAAGACAAAATAGGGGAACTGGAAAGAGGCTGTCACCTCAATCAAATGTCAAAAATATTTTAAAATAAAGTAAAACTCAAATGGACTCTTACAAAAGCTAATTATGCAATAGCAAATCTAACTAAACAAAAGAAACAAAAACAAAACCTTTTTCGGATGGTAAGTTTGGGGATCTTATTGAAAGTATGTATAGAAAACATGACATATATAAAGTGCCCTGATTAAAAAAATGGATCTTTCTAAAATCAGTTTGTTTCACCAGACTATAGCTAGGTGAACTAAAGAAATAGGAAAATCTATCATAAATAAATAAATAATAATAATAATAATAAAATGGAGTGTAAAGCTGCTAGTTTATTTATTTATTTATTTTACCTGTGGTGATAGATGGAAATACTGACACTATCGATACAGTTCAACTTGCTATTTTTGTTAGTCTGATAAGGAATGTAATGCTACTGAAAAAAAAAGGTTTATTTAGTGCCACTGAAAGACACAGCTAAATCTCTTGTTTGTGTGAAGCAGGAAGAATATACATTCAGGTGATTTGCTTAAACTTTTGTCAACATATCTTGCATAGATACTGATAGTAGGTAAAAAAAAAAAAAAAAAAAAAAAAAAGGGGACATATAAAAAAATGATGCAGTTACCACCTGGAACTCAAGTTTGTTGAAATATCTCTGCATCAGACATCAAGAAAATTTATGTGCAAAAGCTTTAAAAATGGATAATGTTATGCAAACCATCATCAAAGCTGCGAATTTCATGAAGTCCAAGGGACTGAATCATTGCCAGTTCTAGGAGTTAATTAAAAGTATGGATGCTGATTATGGGGTGATCATTTACTTTTCTGAAGGAAGCCGCTAAGCACCTAAATTGGGGTAAAATGTGAGGAACACTTTGAAAAGTGAAATCAAGTCTTTTATAGAAACAAAAGGAAATTTTGTGCCAGAACATAAAGATCAAAAATAGCTCACAGATTTAACATTTTTGGTGGATTTGACTGCTCATTTAAAACAGTTAAATATAAGTCTTCAAAGTGAAAATCACCTTATCTTCGCTATGTTTCAGATAATTACAGTATTTAAAATGAATCTTAAATTATGATGAGCTCAAGTTATGGCAAATAATTTCAGATAATTTAATATATTACCTAAGCACAGCCCTGTGAACAATTAAAAATATGCAGTTAAGCTTTCCATTTTGATAAAGAAGTTTGAGAATAGGTTTCTGGAGGCCCTTCACCCAAGACCTTCGGCTGCCAATGCTTCTGCATTGGCATTCGCTTACTGTCACCACGCTCAAAATGGTTCAGTGCATAGAAGAGGGCTTTCGCCAGGAGCTCAGCCTGCCTACCAACAGGCATCCTATCCCTATATCCTTCCCCCTCCCCAAGGACATGCATCTTATCCTTGAGGAGTTGGTTGGCACATTCCACTATTGCCTGACCCTGGGAATTACCAGGGTTGCCCGTAATGTGGGAGATCCTCCACACCGCCAGCCATTCCTGCACTGAGTGTGAGGTGAAACACGATCCATTGTATATCTTAATCTCACTGGGCAAGCCAATTATGGCGATAGAGGTTGCCCAGTGATTCTGTACTGAAGCTTAGCATGTTGGGTGGCCACAGTGATGGTAGAGGAGGAATCTACCATAACCGCTAGCCATGGACAGGGGGATAGACATGGCTCCCAGGTGAAATCTGTTTGCCAGACCTGATGGTCCAAGGCCACGGGGGTTAACCCTGGCCCCTATGACAGGCGCCGAGTTACAATGAGGACATGCCTGAACAACATCACGCGCAACAGATAGTGGAATGGAACAAGTCCTAGAGAGCGCACAGGTCCCTATATGAAGAGTAGAGTGGAGATCACGGGCTTCTTGAACTGTAAAAACCTGCATACTGGCGGCTTTATCTGCCACCGCGTTACCTGTTGTAAAAAAGCCTGGCACCTCAGAGTGACTGCGCACATGCAAAATAGCAACAGGGGTCGTATGACCCCAGCAGCTTCTGTGATCAGGAGGCCCTCCCGACCCATCCGGGCTAATAGTTTGGCTGCAAAAGCAGAGTCCGTAACGATGTTACAAGGTATCTCACGCCAAAAGCGCACCGCAATGGCTACAGCCATCACCTTGAGCATCTGCACGCTGACTGTTCGGTCTGTGAAAATAGCAGTTTGCCAACTATTACTAGAATCTTGCCAAACCACCGCCCCCTGACTGGTCCTCGAGGATGCATCTGTGAATAACATGGGACCTTCAAGCAGAGGTTTGAACACACCCGCAAGGAGACACCAAGTGGCTTAGCCACGTCAAAAATGGGCAGGGAGTCTGAGTACGTTATCAGTCCTCCAAAATCTCTTAGCACTGTAAGAAGCATCTCAGGGAGCGGCTGTACATCATGGAATGAACTCTGTAAGTGTATCACATCAGGCTCTCTCCCTAGAGCCTGCACCGAGAGCAATCGGGTTTCCCTGAGTAACATCGCCAATATCTCAAGCCAGGAAGTGTAGGCACATGTGGGTTGTACTGAAAACAGCCACCACAATGGTTGCGATTTGGCATCGAGAGAGTGGCCCAGAACAGCAGCAGCTCCTGACTCACACCTGCAAACAGCTGCTTCAGGGGCCTGGGTGGGATCCCATCATGTGAGCGAATGTTCCATACAGCATGTAAGACCTCTTGCCAAGCTATGGCCATTTCATGAGTCAGGTCCCGGGGTTCCTTCGGATCAGACCACTTCAGCTGATCATAAAAGGGCTTCATCAATCGAGGGGGTATCCCCAGTGCACCCCGAACCCACTGGAGGGCTCCTACCAGTTTCTGCACATCCCACAATGTCTTAACGTGTGGTTGAATAACAAGACCCACTGGCTGGACCATCTCAGGACCAAACATATACCCCAGGTACTCGACTCCTGGGCCTCTCTGTATCTTTTGCTCTGAAATGGTGAACCCAGCAGCAGTTAGAGTAGCCACTACCCGTGACTCAAGCGTTTGTAACCCTAGCTCAGTAGGGGCGGCAAGCAAAAGTTCATCCATATAGTGTGAGATTATGTATTGAAGGAAGTCTCTCTTAACTGATTCCAATACTCTACCTACCACTAACTGACAAATAGTAGGGGAGCACGCCATTCCTTGCGGGAGGACATGCCACTGAAATCTTTCAGCGGGGCCTAAGTTATTGAGCGTCGGTACCATAAAGGCGAACACCTCCTGATCTTCTTCTGCAAGAGGGATGGAGAAAAAGCAATCTTTAAGATATATGACCACCAACGGCCATTCCTTGGGTATGGCTGACAGTACTGGTCCGCCCTGCTGCTCTAACCCAAAAGGCACAAGTTGGGCATTGACCGCGCACAAGTTGTGCAACAGGCAGAAGGTGCTGGAGAGCTTCTGTATAACAAAAATTGGGGTATTCCACTGACTAAGAGAGGGTTCTATATGCCCTAATTGAAGTTCCTGTGAAATTAATTGCCTGAGTGCTTTAAGCTTCTCAAGGGAAGCTTACAGGGAAGTAATTATCCCCCTGTACTCAGCACTGGTGAGGCCGCACCTTGAGTACTGTGTCCAGTTTTGGGCCCCTCACTGTAAGAAAGACATCGAGGCCCTGGAGCATGTCCAGAGGAGGGCAACAAAGCTGGTGAGGGCTCTGGAACACAGGCCTTATGAGGAGCGGCTGAAGGAGCTGGGATTGTTTAGTCTAGAGAAGAGGAGGCTCAGGGGAGACCTTATTGCTCCCTATAACTACCTGAAGGGAGGTTGTAGTGAGCTGGGGGTCAGCCTCTACTCTCAGGTGACTAGTGATAGGACTAGAGGGAATGGCTTCAAGCTGTGCCAGGGAAGATTCAGGCTGGACATTAGGAAATACTACTTCTCTGAAAGAGTGGTCAGGCACTGGAATGGGCTGCCCAGAGAGGTGGTGGGGTCACCAACCCTGGAGGTGTTCAAAGAGCGTTTGGATGTTGTGTTGAGGGACATGGTTTAGCGAGAACCATTGGTGAAGGGTGAATGGTTGGACTGGATGATTCTGTGGGTCTTTTCCAACCTTAGCAATTCTATGATTCTAAGGGAAAGAGGCCACTGATCCACCCAAACAGGGCACATGTCCCGTTTCCACCGCAGTGGAATCGCGTATGCAGTGGACAGCTGGCAGACAGTGGCCCTAATTATAAATTTGTAATGCATGCACCCACACTGTTTAAGAAATACCGTCCTAGTAGTGTCCCCGGTACTTTGGCAATAAGTGGTACAAGCAAGGCAAGCCTCTCCAATGAACCGTCCCTGTTGACTATGATAATCTCTACCTCTGCTGAGGATCGTCTAGTAGATATGGTCCCTCCCACCCCTCTGATCACCTGAGAGATCCCCATAGGCCACTCCTTAGGCCAGTCCTCATCAGATATCACTGTGACATCCGCCCCTGAGTCAATAAGCACGGTGACCGGGACAGAGTGACGACCTGAAAAGTCAGGCGGCCGGCCAGTATATGACATGAACGCCTTAACAAGCGGGCGGTTTTGGGAGTCTAAAGCTAATGCCACGGTGGGCGTGTTATGAACTTCAAGGTGGGAGTCTGCATGACTGGCGGGCTGTGTACAGGTATCACCTACAGCCCATCCTGCAGGCTGCAGGAGGGGCCCTGGGCCTGAGATGCCCTCCCCCAACTGTTTCCCTGTGGCTAAACTCTAACGCTTCTACATTGCCGGGCATCATGTCCTCCCTTGCTGCACAATTAGCATGTAATTCTGCCCCTCTCCCTGTACTTCATGGCTTTGCACTGGACTTTAATGAGGCCAAACTGCCCACACCAGAAGCAAGGGCTACTCCTCTCTTCGTCCCTCGGGGCATTGCACTGGACTTTAGTGTGGTGAAATTGGCCACACCGAAAGCAAGGGCTTTTGGAGGGTTCTGCAGCTCGCGGTGGCATCGAAGCCACAGCCATCGCGTTAGTGATAGCAGTCGCCAGGCCCTCATTAGTCAGCAGGGTAGATTTCTGTTTAACCAGCACATACCTAATAACCTCCCCTGGTGTAGAAATTTTCCCGGGAGCTGCACGAAGCAGGGTTTTGATATCCTCAAGAGACATTTGTTTGAGGCAGTCCATGATTATAGGGCCATGGACAGCTCTGTGTAAGTCTGACCCCTCAACCACCTTAATTAGCCTATCGGCAAACTCTTGAAAAGATTCGGTTGGACCCTGGGTTATTTCTGACCAAGGAGTGGAAGGCTCTGTGCTACGGCTGAACTTCCTGAAAGCTCCCATAGCCGCATCAGTAGTCGCCAACAATTTCCCTGGGTGCAGCTGGGCAAGTTGAGTACAGGGGGTGGCCATGTCTGCTGCAGATCCCGTAAGCCTCAGCATATCTGTGTCATGCACAGGGTGCCCTCGATCATCTAGTGCGGCTGCTACCACTCATTTAAACTCAGTTGACCATTCCTCCTTCCAGAGTGTGTACTGTACAGGTTTGAGTACCATATGCATAAGGTTCTCTATGTCGTAAGGGAGCATAGGACCTGATTCTGTTAGAGATTCTAACACATTCAGAGTCAGGGGTGATCTCAATCCTTTCTTCTCTATTAAACGTGTAACTCCTTTTCGGTCTAGTGGAGCCCACTCTGGACCTTCTTCCCCAATCACAACGGGGAACTCAGTAACTAAGCCTTTTTCTTCCGCCGCTTCCTTAATCTTCTGCCAATCAGTATCGCGCCTATCTCTTGCCCCCTCAGGAGGGGTATAATCTCTACTCTCCGCCCCCTGTGAGGGAGCAGACGTACCGCCCCTTTTTTCCTCCACCCCTTCCTTCGCCCCTATGGGAGAGGTAGTTTTGCAATGAAGGATACAGCAGCTGCCGGGGATACGGAGGCGGGGATTCCAGCTCTTGTGGTCAGGTGTTTCCACCCAGTAAGGGTGCTGACGGTTGGAGCCCGCCGTCTTGTTGTTTGCCCCCCTGACGTCCTTGCGGGTATGATCAGATCACTCGGTGCCATCTTTGTTGATCGCTCCCCCTCTGGACTCCTGCAAGAGAGGCTAACTCCCGGCTGGCACCTGCATTTCGCATCTGAATTAACCCCCTGCGAGCCCCCTCCAGGGTCCACTTGGTCAAGACCCCAAAGCCGCCGGGTGTCCTCCAATACCTTTCCTTCCTCCCTGGCAGTTTTCAGCACCCCTAGTATCAGTCCCCAAGTTTTTAGCTCCAACCCACCCTTCTGAGCACTCACAATATATTGTGCGAGTACGGAGGTGAGATCATCCCATCTCCGGTGATCAAAGATCTCTTGGGGGGCTTTAATCTCCCCCTCTTGTTCTAACTGGGGAATAATTGTGTGGGTATCCTTCTTAGAAGGAGCGTTCTTCCTGCAGTAATCTTTACAAAACTGAAGCAATACCTTAAGAACATGTTTCATAGTCAGCTCCCTGCCGTCACCTCGGGTTTGCGATCAATACTGCAGTCACCACGGTCTTCCACAGGCGCCCTGCCGTCACCTCAGATTTCAGCGCCACTGCAGGCTCCACTTGCACGCAATATCATCATCACCATGATCTTCTGCAGGGCTCCACACCGCTGCAGGCTAGTCAGGCTGTTGTCACCGCAGGTCTCGGATTTGTGAGCAATACCGCCATCACAATGGTCTTCCGCAGGCACCCTGCTTTAACCTCAGGTTTCTGCGCAGCTGCAGGCTGGGTGCACCGTCATCACCTCAGTTTAGCACCTGCTCAAAGGGCATCAAAACACAGTGTTCCTCACACAGGGCGTCATTTGTTGCCTTCTGCAACTGTGATCCTCGCTTCCTGTGTGACCCTCGCTTCCTGTGCGCACACTGACCAACTACCTGGTCAGGGCCAAATGACTGCAAACGCACATCAATATGATGAGCAGTAAAATGGGATTTTATTCACTACTGTGCACAGCTTATATACTTTTACTTAAACAATCATACCATTGTGTCTTACTCTGATTTGTTCGCACTGCATATTAACCCTTTTCCTTATTGGCTCCTATTGTCTCCTCATTCCTTTGCGTTCTCCTTCTTATCTTGTTTACTTGACAACAAGGTCAGTCTGTCAGAACATGATAGCACCCTCTCACTGTGCTTAGGGAAAGGCCTGTCCCATACATCACGTATCCCTGTCATACGCCTACTACAACACCTCTGCTTCTATTTCAGGATATCTCACAAGAAAGTAGGAATGTATACACGGACAAGTAATTTGAGTGCTTATTTTCTATTGAGTACACGGGGGTTTTATTTATTTTTTGTTTATTTGTTTGCTTAATTTGTTGGTTGGTCAGTTGTTTGTTTTGTTTTGTTTCAGGGGTTATGCTTTTAGCCCACCTTTAAGAATTTAATATTTATGCTGCTATTATTTGGGATTGGTTCTGTAAAATTTAACGTCATGCTTACTTGCTATTGAGATAGGTGTATGTTCCTTAGCAGTTCACTTCCTGAAACAATGGTCGTTCAAACAAGCATTTAAATAATAAATATCTAAAGAATGAGTAATCTTTCATAATCAAGCAAAAAGAATAAGTCACTTCAGGATTTTGTTTTCTAGTCCTTGGTAGGATTAACGTGAAGGTAAATGTTAAATTTCAGATTTATTTAGTGACCTAATTTAGATTTTTTAAAGATAATTGAAATAAAACTTTAATTTACTGGTACCTTAAACTACTGCTATTAAATGGGAATGTATGAGATAGCATATGGCTCAAAGTTAGAAAACAACTGTAACATCATACATTTGGAATCTGAAATTATTTATTTATTTATTTATGTATTGGCAGTGAAAACTGCTATTGGAGAAAACTACAAAGAGATGTGAGTTTTTTATCTTTCATTCACCGCATATTAAGAGATTTTTCTGAAGAACAAGCTACAGAAAGAATTAGTTACTTTGCTCAGTACACATAGGCAAAGTAGCTCACATGGGTTGAAACTACTTGACTGTGCAGTGCAAAGGCCGTGTGAACTCAGATGGACTCTTTTTTCTTTAAATGTCTTAAGTGAAAAGGCTTTTAGAGCCTGTTGGAGAATTTTAGAGCCTTTTCACCTACTCAAAATTGCAATATTCATGATCTATTGCAGTAGATGATAGAAAAATGAGATAGAGAGGTCCTCCATGAGCTCTTACTACTAGGCTTCCATTCTGGTATAAAAACATCAGTCATTACTGGAAAAGGAAAAACACGCTCAATATCTGCCTTTTTTTTTTTTTTTTTTTTCCATGAGCTCTCTGTGGAAATTGGTACCAGGGTTGTTTATCAGTGCCAAATGTGTCAGAATGAAGGGAACATGTCTTCACCCAGAATCTAGTTTTAGGATCTTCTTTTACTAAAGTTGCCAAGCAGTAATCAACGGGTGCCTACTTTTGACCCAACTCAACTATTACTTCTACTCTGACAGACTGTGTAGACCAAAAAAAAAAACCAAAAAAAAACCCAATAACTGAATGAGCTTCTCCATCTATGTCAAGTGATAATTTAGAATGTTAAAAAAGAACACATATTTCACAAAATATTAAAATTTTGCAGTTCTAGAATTGCAAAGTTCATAATTGAATCTAGACCATCATGAAATTTCTTCCTAAGGCATTTTCTTCTATCTAGGAATCCACTTCTGATTAGAACTTTAAATAAACAAACAAATAAATAAATAACTTACCTTACCTGCTATTACTTCTTTAAGACTGCTTCAAAATAGAGAAAGATGGAAGAAATAGAGAAACTTTCAGAATAGAAAATTAAAAAATAAAAAAGACTTTAAATTTACTATATATTTAGTCTTCCTAGCAATTGCAGGAACAGAGCATATACATTGTTTGAGTATGACACACTGTTCCTGGAGCAAAATTTTGTGTTCATGTCAATATTAAACAAAAGTCATTAAAACAGGAAAAAAAAACTTATTACTTTAATAAAACATAACAGTTTCTTCTGAACAATTCTTTTTTCATACTCTACTCAAAAACACTGTAAGCCTTTTACTTAGCCTCTTTCCATATTTTGCCACTGTTTAAAGTTGGTGAATAACCTTATCCCTCTGTGCCTACAACAGTAGAAGGAATTTGGAGATGCCTATAATATTTCATCCTAATTCATAAAAGAAATGCAGCCTAGAAATCCTTTCTCATGTCTACAAGGATCCCAAGTCTGATATCATCAGTAATATTTTTGTACATAGGAGAAAGATGACACAAAAATAATTAGGACAGTACAAGATATGCAAAGGTTCAGAACATTTAAAGGCTTTTTCTTCGCCCTCTTTCTTCCCCCCACCTCCCCCTAAGAAATAAATTTATTTTAATTTACATTTAGATTAGGTTCCAAGGAACAGATGGAAGGAATTTAAGTCAATTTGCAATATGAGACAGACATTTTAGTCAAGGGAAATAAATAAATAAATAAATAAATAGCAGCCTCTTTTTGGACAATTGTCTTCAGAATAATATGCATCGTGGAAAAAAATATATGTATATATCCATGGCCAGATGGGCTTCATGCCTTAGTGCTGACAGAATAAGCAAGAAATGCGGATAGAGAAACCTGTATATAGATTTATTTACAATCTCTTTAGAACAATAGCAAACTGACTGGCAAAGCTAAAACCTCCCTGTATTACAAAAAAATCAAGAAATTCTGTTAAACAAAACACTTATTTTGATTAAATCAGAATTGTGATGGGTCTCAGCCTAAGCTATAACTGACTTTCTGAGTCTGCTGGCATGCTGTAGATTCATCCATATGAAATGCAGATAGCTACTCATGAGTCTGAATCAGAAGCTGTTCCATCTCAGTTTCCCTTTCAAGTCAGTTGGAAGAGATAAAGCCTCTATCCAGTGATTCAGTGTCCCCCAAATTTCAGTTCATTTCTGACAGAGACCATTACCTTCCAGTGACTGTAGTGTTCTATAAGCTGTTCTCTAAGAACAGAAGAAAAATAATAATGAATATTAGCTACTGTATTATTTTCTATCCTGTCTTTCCTCATATGTAACACCATAGAATGAGATAAGTCATATAATAAATGGAACAGAGATAATACAAGCATTCATCATGGTTTCCTAAGGACACACTCTTCAACCCTCACTGGATAATGAATAATAATGTTAAGCAAATAGCCTGTCACAAGCAATATCACAATTTCATTTAGCTGTACAAATGAACGATAGCAGCACTGACTTCCTGCCATTGTCCATAACACTACAGAATGTTCCGGAATATGAGACATGTCCCTTTGGCAGCAGAAAGGGCCTTGGGTCTCCTGCAGATGGAAGTCCACTTCCTGTTCCAACATCACTTCTTAGAGATGTTTCTTTAATCTCATCTCAGGGGCTATCAAAAGTAGACACTACACAGCTTCAGCAAAAAACCTTTTCTATACATCTCTAGCCTCACTATCAAGAAATTTTCCCAATGTGTAAAGTAAATTTTCCCTATTGGATTTTAAAATATTTCTGTCTTTCCCAGTGTATCATGACTGTGAAAAAAATAAAGGTTATTACTTTCTCTGAAGACCGTAATCATGTCCTCCCAGGGAATTCTTCCGGGCTGAGCAGCATGCATTACATTCAATCTCTTCTCCTAGGTGATGAATTTTAGATTTCTGATTGCCCTCCTTCCCTATCTTCTCACCAATTCCTCATATTTTTCCCTAAACACAACATTTAGACTGAACAATATTCTAGTTGAGATCCAAAGCTGATCATGTTTTGTAAGAATGGTTTTTGATTATGCATCTCAGCATAATGTTTACATCTTTTTGGCACTGTCAAATCACTGAAAATATTTATCTAGTGTTCTATGAGAAATTTGTGAATTAATATTCTCATTTCTGTTGATTTGCTGTCTGAGCAAGAGATCTGTGTCCTGTATTTTCATAATTGTTTGCTCTATGCATTACACCCTGTGTTTGTTTCTATTAAAGAGAGGTATACTTTTTAACTCTTATCTCAAATTCAAGTTCACTTTGTGCTGTAATCATGTGCCATCTCTTCTGTTCCGGTGTCATCTACAAATTTAACAAACAGACCATTCAAATCACTAAGAAAAATATTGAATAGAACTAGATGCAAATAAATAGGAAACTAGATACATTGCTATGCAATCAGAAGATGAGAAAATTAACAAAGTCAAACTCTAAAGTTTACTTTTCCCTTTCTGCTCTTATTGGATTACTTTATAAGCTGTGACCTTATAAATATTAATATATACAATACCATTAGATGGCATTCAGTGCTGTATGGCATAGTTTCCAGGTTCTGCTGGACTAATAAAACCCTGATATGCACTGTAAGTGACTTCCTCCATGCAATTCTTTTAACCAGCTCTTAATACTCAATATGTAAATTGTATTTGTTTATATTGCCAATTTACCTCCTATTTAAACCACACTGGAATTTGGCCTGTTTAGTTTGTGCTAATCTGCCTTGAAGGATTTGGCCTACATCAGAGATGAGGAGGGAGGAGGGAAGAGGAGAGAAAAAAAAAAATGAATTACCTCTCAAACATTTTTTACACATTAAAAACATTAACAAAGATAAGCTATGTAAAAATGCTTTTTAAAATTTCTAATGCACTATCCGTTTTAAACACTTATTTCCAGAGGGTTAATTAGTGTGTAATTCTTCCAGCAAGAGGAAAATAATTTCCTACCAAGCTTGAATTTGGCAGAGTTTCTACATATACATCACGTTGTCATTACAGCTGAACTTATTTGTCTGATTTTACTTTCTTTTATTATCTAGTAGATACTTTTAAGGAACAATAACAAAAACAACAAAAGTAAAAAGAAAAAGTGAAGATTTCAGTTCATGTTTCTCTCTAATTTTTTGTGCAAAAAAATTACAGGTATCTTAAAAACATCAGTTCATAGAATCTTAATATATTCAAACTTGCTAAAAATATATTTATTAAGTCACTAACAAACAAGTTGCATTGGGTGGTATTTATTGTATCTCTTGGAAGCAAAACCACTAACAATGTTCATACTAAAGGTTTTTCTTTTTCTTCCAGCTTTGACTTTCAGCCTTCACTAATTAATTTTATTCATTTGCATCAGTCTTATTTCTTTTCCAAGCTTTTCTTAATAAAAACATTTCATTGTGTTAGAAAAACAAGTCAACAAAGAAATGTATTTTCCTAATATTTGTTCATTCCCTGTGAACTGAATGTGCTTCTGCATAGAAATGGACTTCTCATGTATTGTCTCTATAAGGTAGAGGACCACATTTCATCTGCTTCCAGCTTCAGCCCTCACAGAGAAAGAGCCAACTTCTGTGTTTCTGTGAGGCTCAGGCTAACTCAAGAGCTATGCAGTGCAGTGAAAAATAGAGCTGTGACAAATAAATAAATAAATAAATAAATAAATAAATAAATAAATAAATAAGAAACAGTTGTTATTAAAGGACTGGTTTTCAAATGGAGAGTACACAAACCAATTAACTTAATCTAGATCCAGGGGTAAAATGAGAAATCTCACAGATGGAGGTGCAGAAGTTATTTCATTGTCACTCCTGTTCATTTGGACAGTGAAGTAAGAAATCCAGCCTTGAAGAAGATGATGAAATTACAGATAGAAAAACAAGCATTGTAGCCTGAGTAGCACAGTTACAAGAAGATAAGAGACCAGAAGAAAAATCCCAATGAAAATGAAAATTTTCTGGACTAAACTTCCACAAGCACAAACTGTGATGGAAGAAATGAAAATAAGACTCAGGGACAAAAACAGAAGCAGATAAACTGAAATCACAGCCATGAGGACAATAAGGGTAAGTCTAATTCTCTTCCAGAATTGTCCTACAGATCAATAGTTGTACTTTCATCCTGTGAAGATAAGAAAGGAGGAAATAGTGAGAAATTATTTTCTTACCAGGACTTAAATGATTCCATGCTTCATGACCCATTACTGTACTAGTCCTTACTACTTTGTCTGCAATGCCATTTTGATTAGTTCCGAGTGGGAATCAGAATACCAGAACCTGCAGAAGTTCGACAAGGAGGAACTCACAGTTCAGAAAACACTATCCACATTTTCTCTATATGAGGAATTCCCCTATATTCTGGTTGGTGGACAGAATCAACCCATAAATCAAGCTGAATTCAATTTCTATTTTATTTTTTTCAGCTCACCTTTAATAAGAAAACAGGACATTCTAAAGCTTAGTCTAGGGCCACCATAGCAACACAGAGGAAAGGAGAAAAATAAATAAATAAATGAGGAGATATATATATATGCATTTAATAACAACTTGGAGACCTGAACAAAAGATAACATTTTTATTTTTAAATAGATCCTAAAATTGCAGTGTCCATAATTTTGTGACAACAGAGGTTTCCAAGTGTCCCATGTGGTAATAGGATCAGTACAAGAAACAACTGAGTTCAGTTTATGTACCATCAACAAGAAGGCAGGAAAAAAAATACACCCCACGGAGATTAAATTTGCTGATGATATGTAACAGAATAAGGAAAAAACAGTTAACACACAAAACAGAAGGACAACAGTAAAACTTTGAATGAACAAAAACAGATGTTAGTGTGCAATTTATACAGTTTAATGCGGAAAGAGGTGAGGCAGTAGATAATGAAGTTAAATAAAATAGCAGAAATAAGTAAAAAGATAAAAAATTCCAATAGACATCATACCACTAATATCATAAAAAGGGAAATCTCCAGAAGAGTGGAAAAACAACTCAAAACCATTAAGAGTGGTTGAGAAACTGTTATATACCAAAGGAAATAAAAATGCAAATGTACCAATGAGATGGGAGAAAATTCTGTGAAAGTTCTTCCAAGTCCACATTTTGTGAGAAGCACCAAAGTTCACTACGTTTTACAAACCTTGGATGACTGATGACTTCAGTACAACTGGTCTCCCAGAGAGCAGTTTTGATCTGACTATTTCTTATTCACAGCTCACTCAAAACTGGATTCAAAGTGAATCCAGGCAAAAGAAAGCAACGTGAGCTTTAAACACAAAATATATGCTTCATTGTTTCTGCAAACTGATGTTGTTCTCATATTTCTCTCTTCCTTATTTTAATCACATATTAAAAAAAATAATAAAGAATTCCTCCTTTTTATTTCTCTTTTGTTTCTTGTATTTGTGAATGCACATATTAACATAACTAAAAAATGCTTACAACAATAACAAGATGCCATTCCTATGTAGGATTTTGCAATTAATTTTAAAAGTGTTAAATTATCCTTTTATTTGAAGACAGTCATGTCATTCTCCTCCCAAACTAGTGAAAGAGATTTTGCCCACATGCTGGTGTCAAAAACAACACCCATTTTGCTGTTTGTTTGAAGACATTAACCTTGATTCTTTTCTGTCCTTTTGTTAGAAAAACCAGAAATCTCAAAGGGTGATGGCTCTAGTCTTTGTTATATACTGGCAAACAACATTAAGATTTCTGTAGACAAGTGAAAATCCTGAAGATTTTCAGTTCACCCAGTGAGTAAGCTTAATAGCAATTATTCTGCAGAATAAATGGAGCTGGCATTGAAATTGATATATTAAATGCACAGAACTTAGAATGAGCAATTGATCCTGGCAGTCAGAATTTCTTAATTTTTTTTTTTTTTTTTTTTTTTTTTTTTTTTTGGTGAATAAACTTGTTCATTAATATTGAAGCAAAGTTTGTTTTTACTGAGCTGGAATTTTATTACACATATATATCTGTTACACAACATTGACCATTTTTTCCTAGTCTTTTACATCAACATTTTCCCAAATTGCCTTACAAAAATAAAGAAACCAGCATAATTATTATATTTTATAGGATACAGAAAGGAAAAAAAAAGCTAAAGACAACAGGCAAGACATCACCATACACAAATCTCTGGAGTTTCTACTTAGTTTTCTTCCTTTTAGAGAATCAGTCTTTTTCCCTTAAATTTTTAATGAAATTATTGCTTATTTAATCCATGAAATCCATGCAAAATTTTACATTGCATATTACCTCCATAATTCCAAAAGTAGTGTTTCATTTTTTTTTTTCCATGGAAACTACAACAGATACTGTCTCACTCCAATCTACAGGAAGGAGAGAAGGTTTTTTTTAATATATGTGTGGCCGACAGTGAGATTAAGACACAATGGGTCAAATGTTAGCCCAATCAGTTTATTACAAACTCTAGTTGCTTAGGGAGATGGAGAAGAGAAGACATGTGATAGAAAAGATAGGAAATAAGAGCAAGGAGTCTTCATGTGAAGGAAGAGGGAGATGATAGTCATCACCATGGCTCCAGCATGGTTTGTAGTTCAGTCATTGATCTTCAGTAGTGGTGGGTCATTGGGTGGTGTTGTTCAGTTGACAACGATGACTGTAACTGACTTTCCAAAGGCATTACAAACTTATAAATAAGTCCAAAGTGGTTGAGTCAGCTCTCTTTGGAGTGGCAGCTTCTGTCTTTTGGATCTCAGCAGGAATTCCTTTTTTTCCCCCTATCTTCCAGGCCTTGCCAGAAGATAAGAAGGAGCGTGGAGGCACCAACTTGTATCTTGGCTTCACAGCATACAACAGTATCATCCCCCAATCTCCCGTAGCAAGTCAGAGTTGTTTGGTCACGGACCAGATCTTCTGCCAGTAAACAATCCTGAGCACTCTCTTCCGGAGGCAAACAGCTCCAAAGAAATGCTTTCAAATGTAAAATTGTCCAGACAGTGATGTTAATAGCCACACGGCAACATCCACCTCTCATCTCCTAGATAAGTCAGTCTTATCACAAGAAATGCCTCAAAAAGCAAGCTTTGAACCAAAAACAAAGAAAGATTCATACAGATACAATAAGCACAGTAATTCTGTTTGCTAAGAATCATAGAATGGCCTGGCTTGAAAAGGACCACAATGGTAATCATAGAGTTTCAAACCCCCTACTATGTTCACAGTGGCTAACCATTAGAACAGGCTGCCCAGAGCCACATCCAGCCTGGCCTTGAACGCCTCCAGGGATGAGGCATACACAACCTCACTGGGCAGCCTGTTCCAGTGCGTCACCACTGTATGGCAAACAGGTATACAGATTATAAGGTATACAGGTACAGGACCAGAGAGATCATCGGGTTTACAACGGAGTAAAGAAATAAAGAGCTTATCCGTGTTCTGGGCTCACAGAAGGGCTCCAAGGGGGATGATCTACAGATAGATCCTTCCACCTTGGGAGTCACCCTTTAAACGGGGTCTAGGAGGGGTGGAACGAGGCTCCACCCCGTCCGGTCACTCAGGTGAAATTGCATTCACCTATGCTCCTGCAGCTGACTCAGCACTTGTCTCAGGTGGTCAATCAGAGGTTCAGGCCGTGATTCAACAGTTCCCATACACACCATGCTCTTTGTGAAAAACTTCCTCCTATTATCTAGTCTAAACCTCCCCTGTCCCAGTTTAAGACCATTCACCCTTGTTCTATCACCATCTATCCTCACAAACAGCCATTCTCCCTCCTGTTTATATGCTCCCTTCAAGTATTGGAAGGACACAATGAGGTCTCCCCGGAGTCTTCTCTTCTCCAAGCTAAACAAACCCACGTCCCTCCACCTTTCTTCATAGGAGAGGTGCTCCAGCTCTCTGATCATCTTCAAGGCCTGCCTCTGGACCCCTTTCCAAGAGCTCCACGTCCTTCCTGTACTGGGGCTGAATGCAGTACTCCAGATGGGGCTTCACAAGAGCCGAGCAGAGGGGGACAATCACTTCCCTCTCCCTGCTGGCCACCCCTTTTTTAATGCAGCCCAGGACACAGTTGGCCTTCTGGGCTGCAAGCCCACACTGCTGGCTCATGTCCAGCTTCTTGTCCACCACGACCCCCAAGTCCTTCTCCGTAGGGCTGCTTGCAAGGAGATCTTTCCCCAGTTTGTACACGAGTTTGTATAAATAGCTGGGATTGCCCCAACCCAAGTGCAGCACCCTGCACTTGGCCCTGTTGAACCTCATTAGGTTTTCATGGGTCCACTTCTCCAGCCTGTCCAGGTCCCTCTGGATGGCTTTCCTTCCTTCCAATATATCGACTGCATTGCTCAGCTTGGTGTCATCTGCAAACTTTCTGAAGGTGCACTCGTTGTCATCGTCTATGTCATTGATGAAGATGCTGAAGAGCACTGGTTCCAAGACCAACCCCTGTGGGACACTGCTTGTGACCGGCCTCCACCCTGATACAGAACCATTAATCACAACCCTTTGGCTGCATCCAGCCAGCCAGTTCCTAATCCACTGAACAGCCCATCCTCCAAATCCACACCTCTCCAATTTAGAGAGAAGGATGTGTTGAGGGACCATGCCAAAGGCTTTGCAGAAGTCCAGGTAGATGACATCCACCACCCTTCCCCCATCCACCGAAGCCATTCACTCCACCATAGAAGGCCACCAGATAGGTCAGGCACGATCTGCCCTTGGTGAAGCCATGATGGCTGTCTCGAATCACCTCTTTGTCTCATACGTGCCTTAACATAGCTTCTAGGAGGATCTGCTCCACGACCTTCCCAGGCACAGAGGTGAGGCTCACTGGCCTGTAGTTCCCCGGAGTCTGCCTTTCTCCCTTTCTTAAAAATGGGAGTAACGCTTCCCTTTTCCAGTCACCAGGGACTTCACCAGACAGCCATGATTTTTCAAATATGATGGAGAGCGGCTCGACAACCACATCAGCCATCTCATTCAGAACCCTAGGATGGATATCATCCAGCCCCATAGACTTATATACATTCAGTTTCATGAGGAGGACTCAGACTTGTTCCACTGTTACAGTGGGACAGAAACCACTCCCCACACCCTCACCTAGAGGCTCATGGTCCTGGCAGACACCAGAAGCCTGACTGCCCATGAAGACTGAGGCAAAGCACCCATTGAGTACCTCAGCTTTTTTTGTCTGAGGAAGCCAGCTCCCCATTACCTTTCATCACAGGGGGAACACTCTCCTTGTCCTGTCTCCTCCTGCCTATTTACCTGTACAGCCCCTTCCTATTATCTTTCACATCCCTTGTCAAGTGTGCCTTGGCTTTCCTAATCCTATCTCTACACACGGAGACAACAGCCCTGTATTCCTCCCAGGTTTCACAACCCTGCTTCCACTTTCAGTACTTTTCCCCCTTTTCATAAGACAAAATCTCAGTTACAAAATCCAATTTTTCAACATAGTCACCATCATTAGCTCTGTGTTTTTGCCAGCAATGGCTGCATGAAATGCTTATCAAAACCTGCACTATTGTATGTAACATGCTGCTTCTGTCACTGCTGCTGTAACACACCATCCACTGCCTCACTGCCAGATATTAGATTAAACAAAGCAATTATTTCTCTTGTCAGTAGTTGGTGTTTTGTTTTTATTTTGTACAAAGTTGTGGTGGGTGCTTAATGATGTCCCTTTCATCTATTTTGTCTTCCTTCTCTTGTTCATCTTTAATGTAGATAAACAAAATCTTGTGAGTGTTATATTCCAAATATACTGCTTTAACTCTGTGAAGCAGTATATGAGTATTCTACTTGAAATGGTCAGATCAGTAACAAATTCTAAAAAACAACAACGAAAACCCTCCCTTTGGCAATACTCAGTGGTCATATAAAATTTGATAAGAACAGCAAAACTGTAACCATTTCTGAGGGGAAATTCTCAGATCAGTCTTTTTTTTTTTTTTTTTCCTAGTTGAGAAATAAGGCAAATCAAAGTAAAAATAGATCAAGAGAAGTAAAACCAGTGAAACCAAGGAACACCTTTCCTCTAAAGATGTTTGCTGCTTCTACCTTTCAGCTCAAAACTTATCCCTGCTGTGAACATCCAAATAAAAAAGAATTTAGCATAAATATCAAGACAAATGTATATAAAAATACTCCATTTAATACTGAAGATATAGAATACTGGTATGATATCTTATAACTTTAAAAATATTAGAGAAAAACATTGAATTTCTGACCCATAAATATGTCTGTGAAAGCCATAATTTGCTTTATTCTGCTTTAAACAACTTTCAGGATACTATGTTCTTTATTCATTTTCCCAATAGCTAAATTTTCTCTTTTTATTATGTATGATAATGTACATATAACTTGTATGATATACTACTGATAAAAATTGGATGATAAAGCTTAGTGTATTTTTACATGAACTTTTTATTTTAAGAGAAATTGGATACTTAACTTGCTCAGATGCATTGATACACTGCTAGTCACCTATTTATAACCTTGGGCACTTAAATGCTATTTAAAGTGCCACTGTAAATTTGTTTGAGTGAATGTAAGCCAAAGCACGAGAATGCTCACATTACTTGATAAAGGGTCAACTTCATGATTTAACTGTTGGCCTTGCATCAGAAACTTTGATCTAAAATTCCAGAAATAAATGAAAAGAAGAAAAAAGTTCATTTTATCCACAAAATCAAAAAAAAAAAAACAACAACAACAACAAAAAAAAAACCTAGATTCCTGTAGCCATTGACTCTTATAGAACCTCTTGCTCAATGGTTTCCACTACAATGTCCATGTGTTCAGTTAGGATATCAGTATCTTTTTCTTATTCCAACTCAGTAAATATGAGAAAACAGAAATTGACTGTTAAAGACAGAAATGGATCAAAACACAGAGGTCTAGAGCAGTTGTATTGAAGTTAATAATTACAACAGGAGAAAGTGATGTCCCAGTCTCAAACTCTCAAGCATTCCTCTATGCTTGAATATAGGGGAAAAAAACATAACAAACAAATACCATAGCCTCAGATTAAGTCATTACTAACCAGAGTAATGAGTTTGAAGTATGAAAGGAAAAGATTGGCACTCTCTACTGTTGATTTTCAAATGCCTGCAAACAAAGGCTTTAGACTAACGTCAAAGAAAAAATTGCTTATTTCTCTGTAGAATGCCAAAGACTTGCTTTCTGACTTCTGTTTTCTACTTTCTGTGCTTCTTTTGCTGCTGTCATTGTTTCAAGTAGAAAATGATCATTTTATTTAAATATATTTCTGCAGAAAAAAAAAAAAAGATAGATAGATAGATAGATAGATAGATAGATAGATAGATAGATAGATAGATAGATAGATAGATATGGGGATTTTAAATATGGTAGACTAGCGCTAAAATATCTGTCAAAATTTTGTCTCACACCCTGAAGTGGAAATCACAACCTTTTTTTGGCAGTCAATTTATCTCCTAATTATATCTTTTATCAATTTTGTAATTTAACAGTATCTCAAAAAAATGCTGTTAAAATTGATTTAAAATGATGAGAATGAAAAAAATATATATACATTTATTTGTATGTTGCTTTCAACTAAACATTAATAGGAAAATAAAATGACTTTATGTATTTTTAAAGCAGAAAATTTGGTAGCAATCTGTTTGTAGAGAAAAGAAAGAGGAAGAAAAAAGGAATTTCTCAATTAAGAAGTGCAATGTCTTCATTCCAAAAAGAATTTATAGTCCTCATATAATTTGCCTGAGACTCTAAGCCAGAGGCTTCTTCTATTCCCTGAATACTCACTCAGGCTACCATTTAATACTGATTTAACAACCACAAGAACAACTTTGCTATTTAAATATTTAACATTAAATTCAAATATGAAATAGCACTATGGAATTTGGATCACGGTCTCTGACACAGAGTAGCTTATAGAAAAAACTGAAGACATATAAGAGCAGAATTTATGAAGTCAAATGTTCAAAACGAAATACTGTTAGCAAAGGACGCAAAAATGGATTAAGGAAAAAATCTGAAATGTTTAAGAAACAAAAGGTTTCTCCTCAGCAGAGATGGTGGAAACAAATGGTAGATTGTAGAAACAAGGATGGAGTGCTAAATGAGTTTGTTGTTTTAGCTTTCTCTGGAAAGGCTGGTAATAGGAAGATACTTCAGACATCAGTAAGTGGGAAGGGAAGAAACAGGTCCCAAGAGAAAATTAAGATAGTCTAGATTAAAGAATACTGAGATAACTAGAACCTAGTCAGTTCCTCAATGCATGTTGGAATTTAATCTGTGCTGTTGAAATATCTGCCAGAAGAAGTACAAAGAAGCCTTTAGAAAATATTTTTGAAAACACATGGTTAACACCCAAACTGCACTTGGAAAGAGCAGTTATGGTCTGGAATTCAAAGAAAAGATATCCATGAAACTGCAGGCCAGGAAATTAGTCCTCCTTGGTACTGTTTGAAACAACATTAGTCTCTGAACACATTGGAACCTTCCTGTGTATCCCTAAAGAAGAAACAAAACTATTTTGTTCATCACTCAGGAGAAAGAGGATATATCCCTGGTGGTTTGGGGAACTCATGTCCTGATCCAGCAGATACTAGAGTCAAAGGGAACTGTGGACTTCCATGGGCTTTCCATCAGTGTGTCTTGGAGCACTATGAATGAGAATGAGAAGGGGATTATGAAGGTAAACAGAAGCTGAAATTTTTCAGATGATTTTCGTAGGTCCAGCAGAGAAGATTACAGAAAGCAAAGATAAAGGTACGAATACATTGATTTAGGTGGTTTAATAACTTAAAGCTTATCACACAGCATAAATATATATTTTAATTTTCTTCTGGCTTAGGCAAGACAATAAAGAAAGAAGTAAATAGCTTAACAGGGGATGGTTTTGAGCGCATCTTAAACAGGATGCCATTCTTATTATTCATCTAAAATGAATAGAAAGGATCCAAAAACAGAGCATCTGTATTCACTCAGACTTAAATACCTTTAAGAAGTTTATGTCAATTGTCATTACACAAGAATGTGCGATCTAGATTCTTAAAAGTGAGAGTAAAATAATAGAAATTGTATAATTATTATACTTTGGATTCCTGACATTTTAGCAACATGAGTGTGAAAATACATTCAGCTCACTTGTAGACAGAGTTGCATACCTAATTTGCAAGCATTATGAAGGTTACATGTATAGGTTGAATAATTATATACACACACAGCTATCATTTGACATTTGCTCACACAATTATCTAATCTGTGCCTTGAATTATGGGCCCAGCTTGAATGTGCCTGACACTTGCTGTCAAACAGTATGAAGTTCACAGACATTCCTGAGGTCCTGTGCTTTAACTAGTAACTTGACAAAGAGACTGTGTTAACTTTCTCTAGAGATAGTTTGTAACTTCCAAAGATCTCATCTGAAAAGAAAATGCAAAACTGTCTTAATACAGTACAGATATTGTGAAATCAATGAAAACAATCTTTTCAGGATACATAAAATGTAGAAGCATTAACAACATTATTTTACTACAAGTTTGGTGAATAATAAGTCCTGAAATGTACATAAACAAGTTACTTGGAGAATACAAGAAAAAAACAAACAAACAAACAAACAAAAAAACATTTTCATTACAATACTCTGCTGGATATTATATTGGTCCTAGAACACTCACAGTTTTTTTACTATGGTAGAGGATATAGTCTAAGGAAGACAAACCTGGCTCCTCAATCCTGTGTGTGTAAAGTTTGGAAAAAGGCTTCACTTGTCTTATTAGGAGCATTATACTGGTTGATGAAAAGAGAAAGAGACATCATTAAAATCTGTTTGCATATTTTGAACACACTTGGGCAGTCATTGTCACTTGCCACCATATTGGTTTCCTTAACATTTCTTCAGTTTTAGCTAATAGTAAGCCTTAGGCCAGCTGAACGTTCTGAGGATGTGCAGTTCACTTTCAATGAACTTAACTTTTGAACTTCCAAAATTTGACATGTACCTCTTTTATTTTTTCTTCCCCTCTGATTTCCTGGAAACTAACACCATGCTGAGATATTGTGCCCCATTCTAGGCAACATTATTTCAAAAAGAAAAGGCTGATTAGAATGGATTCAGAGAAAAGCAAGAGAATTATATAAAAGGACTGGTAAAAAAGATGGCCAGTTTGAAGAAAGATTAACAGACCCTGTCATATTGATTCTAGGGGGAAAAAAAAAAAAACAAGAGAGAGAGAGAGAGTGAGGAGAGACACACAGTATCTTTCTACAGATATGTAAAGACAAATTGCAACGAGAGGAGGAATTAATATTTTCCCTGGCCTGTGAATAGTAGGAGGTAACTGGTGATTTCCTGCTACATCAGGATATATATGTTAAATATCAAGCTCTCTGAATAACAGAGAACTGTGTTTGAATGTGTGCTTGCTAAATCTGTTTTGGCACTATTTACCTCTTTTTTGCTTGTTTTTGTACAATAATTCTGACATGTATTTTCTCCTAAGAATGTTAGTAAAAAGGTGAGTATTATCAGGAACAGAATATGCACACAAAATGAATGATAAAGGATGTGTTACTGTGTACACTGTGGGACCAATAGAAAGCATGCATTTGTGTTCAAATGCAGAACTACTTATGCTAAAACTTTAGCATGAGTTTTTGTTTAAAAACACATCACTTATTTGAGTAAAATGGCTTGGCTCTTACACACAAAGACTGAAATTAGCTTCTCTCTCCTAGTTTATCCTTTAATAAATAAGAAAAGGAAGTTCATGTCTAAAGTGTACAGTGAGTGTCTTCTCCTTAAAGACAACAAAGTCAGAAGGTCTACTTTTGATCATTTTTACTATACAGTAAACTGGTTAACCTTGATGGAATTGGTCTCAATTCATGTTTCACAAGGATCAAGATTAGACCAGTCTTTCTCAATCTATTCATTACTTAGAAATTGTCTCCTAAAAGATGTGAATTAGCACATGTTAATTACACTCACTAAGGAACTAGAAAAGGTTATCCAGGGCTCCATCCAACCTGACATTCAGTGCCTTCAGGGATGAGGAATCTACAACTTCTCCGGGTAACCAGCTTCAATGTGTTGCCAGTCTGAGTAAAAATCTTCCCACTAATATCTAATATAAATCTCCTTTATTTAAAAATCTTCCCCTTGTCCCATCATTATCAGAACATGTTAAATTATGACTATAAAACTTACTTGAGTATTGGAGGGTATCTTAGTTTTAAGTGGGATGGAGTGTTTTCTTCAGAGTGACTGGTCTGTTGTTATGTTTTGGTTCTAGGAGTAAAATCATATTGATAACACATCAATAAATAAATAGATGCTGCTAAGCAGTGTTGCACAGGGCCAAGGAGCTAGGAGGGAACAGAACTAGGACAGCTGACTTAAACTAACCAAAGGAATATTCCATATCATATGACATCACACAGAAGGACTTCTGAAGGGGGAGAAGGCTCATCTGGTTTTCTTCTCTGTCTCGGGCGATTAGCTGGGCATCGGTCAGTGAGTGGTGAGCAATTATTTGTGTATCACTTGCTATACACATTCATATATATATATGTATATACATATATTGTCATAACTATTGCTTTATTCCTTTTCTCAGTCTTAATAAATAGTTTCATCTCAACCCATGAGTTCTGTTTTTGTGTGGGTTTTTTGTTTGTTTGCTTGTTTGTTTGTTTGTTTTCCTGATTGTCTCCCCCATTCCATCAGAAAGGGGAGCAGTGAGCAAACTGTGTGGTGATTAGCCACCTGCAAGATTAAACCACAACAGTCATTCTGTGGAGTGACCTCTTGGCTCCTGGAGTTGGAGGAAATGCAGAATGTATCACAGAAGTTAGAGCAACTACAGGAGTCACTGCAGGAGTAACCACAGGGCTCACTGTGAGGGCTGGAGTGACAGCAGAGTCTGTCATAATGCTCAGAGCAACTGCAAGTCTTGTTGCAGTGATTAGAGCTGTGGTAGCACAGCAGTGATTAGAGCTGTGTGGTCTAGCACAGGAGTTGGAGGGTCTGTTGCATTGTCATCAGGTCCAGCAGTATTTTTGTCCACTGTAGGATGCTGAATAGTGTTGTACAGAGCTTGGCAGGAATAGTCCAGGCCCCAGCACACTGCAACGATCTGTGCCACTTTAGGATTGCTGGGATAACATCAGACATTTCCCAAATATTCTACTAGTTTTTCAGGATTATACAGTTGTCCAGAGGTGTGTTATCAAGAGTGTTATTCTCCTAGAACCAAAACATAGCATCATACCAAACACTCTGAAGAAAACAATTCCATCCCTTCTGAAACTGACAGAAGGTCACAATGACTCTTCTCTTCTCCAGGTTGAGAAAGCACAGCTCCCTCAACCTTTCCTCATAGCTAAGATGGTCTAGATTTCTGATCATTTCTGTGGACATACTTTGGACCCACTCACACAGGTCTACATCTTTCTAGTGCTGAGTGCCACAGATCTGGATGTGGGAATCTAGACAAAGCCTCAAGAGGGCAGAATAGAAGGGGGGTATCACTTTACAGGATCACAGAATCACAGAATGGCCCGGGTTGGAAGGGACCTCAAGGATCATGAATCTCCAACCCCCTGCCACAGGCAAGGCTACCAACCTCGCCGTTTAATACTAGACCAGGCTGCCCAGGGCCCTATCCAACCTGGCCACGAACACTTCCAGGGATGGGGCATCCACAAACTCTTTGGGCAGCCTGTTCCAGCACCTCACCACTCTCCTTGTAAAGAACTACCCCCTGACATCCAACCTAAATCTTTCCTCCTTTAACTTAAACCATTTCCCTTTGTCCTACTGTTATCTACACTTTCAAAGGTTTATAGGCACCTTTTAGGTACTGAAAGGCTGCAATTAGGTCACCCCGCAGCTTTCTTTTCTCCAGGCTGAACAAAACCAGTTCCCTCAGCCTGGCTTTGAAGGGGAGGTGCTCCAGATCTCTGACCATCTTTGTGGCCCTCCTCTGGACCCTATCTGACAGCTCTCTGTCTTTCTTGTACTGGGGGCTCCATACCTGGACACAGTACTCCAGACGGGGCCTCACAAGAGCAGAGTAGAGAGAATCAGGGAATCACCTCCCTGTCCCTGCTGGCCACCCCTCTTCTGATGGAGCCTAGGATACCACGAGCTGCAAGAGCACACTTCTGGCTCATGTTCAGTTTTTCATCCATCAGGACCCCCAGGTCCTTCTCTGCAGAGCTACTCTCCAGGACTGTTCCTCCCAGTCTGTATATATGCCTGGGATTCCTCCTGCCCAAGTGCAGAACCTTGCACTTTGTTGTATTGACCCTCATTAGATTCATCCAGGCCCACCTTTCAAGACTGTTGAGGTCCCTCTGAATGATATCCCTTCCTTCCACCATGTGAACCCCACCGCTCAGCTTGGTGTCATCAACAAACTTGCTGAGGGTGCACTCAATTCCATCATCAATGTCATTGATAAAGATGTTAAAGAGCACTGGTCCCAAGACAGACCCTTGGGAGATGCCGCTCATTACCAGCCTCCACCTGGACACAGAACCATTAATCACTACCCTCTGTCTGCAGCCTTTCAACCAATTCCTTAGCCATTGAGTCCAGCCATCCAATCCACATCCCTACAATTTGGAGAAAAAGGGTGTAGGAGGGGACCATGTCAAAGGCCTTGCTCAAGTCCAGGTAAATGATGTTGGTCGCCTTCTGTTTGTTCACCAATGCTGTCACTCCATCATAGAAGGCCACTAGATTGGTTAAGCCATGCTGGCTGTCTTGGATCACATGCTCATTTCTCATGTGATCAAGCATGTCAACCAGGAGGATCTGATCCATCATATTTCCGAGGTACAGAGGTGAGACTCACTGACCTGTAGTTTTCTCTCCCAGCTGACTACTCCTCTTTTAATGCAGCCCAGGATATTGTTAGCATTCCAGGATACAAGAGCAAACTGCTAGTTTATGTTCAGATTTTCATCCACCAGGACTCCCAAGTACTTCTCCCTTCTCTGTGGAACTACACTCAAGGAGTACCTGGCATTGCCCCAACTCAAGCACAGCAACTGGTTGAACCTCATTACGTTATTGTGGGCCCACTTCTCAAGCTAGTTCATGTCCCTCAGGATGTTATTCCTTCCTTCTACTGTGTCAGTTGAACCACTCATCTTGGTGTTTCAGCAAACTTGCTGAGGGTGCAGTTGATCCCACTGTCTATGTCACTGACAAAGATTTTGAAGAGCACTGGTCTCAAGACTAACCCCTGGGGAAATGCCACTCAAGACTAGCCTTCATTTGGAGACTAGTCATCAACCTCCATAGATCCACTGACCACAACCCTCTGGCTGTGACCATCCAACTAATACTTTATCCATCAAACAGACCAGCCTTCAAATCCATATCTCTCCAATTTAAAGATGAGGATGTGATGCAGAACCATGTCAAAAACCTCGCACAAGTCAAGGTATACACCATCAGCTGCCTTTCCTTTTTTCACCATTGCCATTATACTGTCACAGAAGACCAACAGATTGGTCAGGCATGATCTGCCCTGGGTGAAACCATGCTGAGCATCGTGGATCTTCTCCTCATCTTGTATGTGCCTTAGCATATTTACCAGTAAGATATATTCCATTACCTTCCCAGGCACAGCAGTGAGGCTTTCCAGGCTGTATTTGCCTCAGTCTTTCTTTCTTGAAAACAGAAATCCAGAATCATAGAACTATATAATGTCTTGGGTTGGAAGAGATGACAAAGATCATCAAATTCCAATACCCCTGCCACAGACAGGGTTACCAACTGCTAGATCAAGTACTAGATCAGATTGCCGACAGCCCCAACCAACCTGGCCTTAAACACTTCCAGTGATGGGGCATCCACATTTTCTCTGGGCAGCCTGTTCCAGCACCTCACCACTCTTTCAGTAAAAACTTCCCCGACATCTAATTTAAATCTCCTCTTCTTTAGTTTAAAATTATTCCATCCTGATTTATCAGTATCTACCTTTATAGATACCTTTCTTCCTGTCTATAATGTCCTTTAAAATACTGGAAAGCCACAGTGAGATCTCGCCACAGCCTTTGTTTTTTTTTCCAGGCTGAACAAGCCCAGTTCGTTCAGACTGTCTTTATAGGAGCAATGCTCCAGCCTTTTGATCTTCATTGTTGCCCCGTCAGCAGCTACTTCACCTGACAGCCATTACTTTTCAAATTCTTGGGAGAATGGCTTGGCACCCACATCAGACGATTCCTTCAGTGCACTATGAGGCATGTCATCAGGCTCTATAGTCTCGAACAAATTTAGAGCCATGAGGCCATCTTGGACTTGCTCTTCTCTTACAGAGTGAGAGATTTTGCTCCCTCTATTCCTGTCTAGAGGTTGAGGGACATGAGAGACACTGAAGGACTAGCTTCCAAAGGAGACTGAGAAAAGAACTTTCTGAGTACCTCAGCCTTCTCCATGTCTGCTGTAGCCAGTTCTCTTTGGTATGTCCCTTCTGACCAATGTACCTGTAGAATTCCTTCTTGTTATTTTCCACATCCCTTGCCAAATGCAATTCCATCTGTCTTGGATTTCCTGATCCTATCTCTGCATGTCCCAATGGCATCAACATGTTATTTTCAGGCCACATGGCCCTAAGTCCAGAGCCTACAGAACAGAATCATATTAGAACACAATTTTGTGTCTATATCACTCAGCCATGCGATTCTATACCTTAACATTCACCTATTAGCTATACATAAAATCATCGGCTTTTCTCTTATACTCTCTTTACTAATTGTGTGGTACTCCCTCATTATTTTAACAACCAGTAAGGTGCCACTAACTCTAGATTGGAACATGGCAGCTGTTTAACTGTGAGTAACATCAAAGCAAATTGTCAGATAGGAGGAAATAAAGAAGAATATTGTATGCAACTGAAAATGAAGGGAACAATTTATATAGCTAGAATGTAATTATTCAATTGGAATTTTGCCAGATCATCTGGCTACATCCCCTGGTTGTGCAAGGAAAAAAATGTTATAGATTTATAATGACCAAAAATGGTCAAAACCCTTGGTTTTACATCCCATCTATCTAAAAGGATTTTGGTTGCACAAAGCTATTCACATTCTCAACCACTTAAAAAGGTGAGCTCCTATATAATTGGAATTTTAAAGGAGTTCATGTTGTGTTTATGGAGCAATCACTACTAAATGATTTCATTTAAATTTTTCATAAGCTACACTTTATGAAAAATTAAAAGAAATAGACTCTTCAGAAGCCTTCCTAAGAAATAAAGTCTCTTAAAGGAATATATGTGCCATCTAATCACACATCTTTTTGAATGTCAAATTTGCTGTATTCAGACAGAGGATGGCATTAAGGGAGAGAGAAAGAACAGACACGTTTTCTTGCTCTCGCCAGTGCTTTGCATTTAACTGGAATACTGGAGATGGACTGCAGCTTACAATAACATGAAGAAGTCCAGATCAGCAACATCTGTGATGGATGTGAAACAGCAGATCAGTATAGAGAAAGGGCTTCTCTTTGTCCTTTCAGATAGTACAGGACTCCTTTTTGTAAGCCCAAACTGTGAGATTCATAAGATAAAACAGAGCTTGACCAATCAGATTTAAACCTCCTGGTCACGAATAAAGATTTGGTTTGATCTTCAGGATTCAGAAGATCAGCCTTTCTCCAGCTGTGTTATTCCAGTGGGCATATCAGCTGCATTTCTGCTGGAAAATGAGTGATAGATCTTTTCCAGGGATGTTAGGAGAAGATATCGTGTCTTCCTGAACCTCTGATCTTCTAGAGAACAACAGTTAATTACTCACAGTGTTTGGCCAATACTGTCTCTGGACACATGCAATTTGAGGACCTTTAATTCAAATGACATCTGAAGTGACATGTGTAAGAGATTATTCTTTTATATGATTGACTCAAAGTTTGCTGAGGAACAAGTCCAGGCAAGCCCTGGGCAAAGGTAGGGAAACCTTCTGTCTGGAGGACACTGATGGACTGGTCCCGGCTAAGGGTTGTGAAATCCTTTAAGGAGCACAGATGGACAAGGCCAGGGGCAACGAGAGAGAGATAAGATGTTGAAAATGGCCGGGAAATGGTCTTCTGTGTGGACTTATCTTGAGGAAGATGGCCATCTCAGGAGGCACGCACATGACTCTTGCTCAAGCACCCAGGGATGTCACGTAGGCAGGAAAAAATAGAGGATAAAAGAGGGTCCAACAACCAAGAGAGTAGGGGGGTTTCTGCCATCAGATCCCTCACCACAACAGACTAGAGGGTTTCTGCCATCAGATCCCTCACCATGACGGACTCGAGGTTTCTGCCATCAGGTCGTTCACTACAGACAGTATGCTGACGGACTTCCCTGGGCCTGCTACCTGAGACCTGCGGCTTCCTCCCAGACTTACTCTACAGCTTCTTTCTGGACCCACCTGGTACCTGCACCCTCTCGTTGCCCAAGACCGGCCTCGTTGCTCCTGCCCTTTGGCCTCGGACCATCGGAACGGCGTGCAACGGGACTACTGCTGGATCCTGGTGGTGACTATCCCCGCTTTACTCAATTCTTGCTTCTTTCTATCTTTTCTATCGCTCGCCTTCCCCATCACCCCAATCCGTAACAGTGTCCGTCCTCCCCTTTCTTCATTTCCCTTATTAACATTTGTAATAAACTGGTTGGACCAACATTTGAACCGTTGTTTCTTAATCTCGTGCCGGGCATACATATTTCAAAGAACCTCCTCTCCCTCCTATAAATTGGAGCGAGACAACATGAGATATCTACGCCATTGCTGGGTGGAGTTTTATGAACAGATGCACAATAAATACCATTTAAATTGCAACAGAAATGTCTAAAATATTTTCAGCATCCAATTCATATGGCTTTACTTATGTAAGTTATCCTGAAAATCTCAAACCAGCAGGAGAATTAGAGAGCTATCAAAAAGCTGTACTGTTTAATGTGAAGTTTCATTTTTAAATCCACAGCTCTTTTCTGTTTTCCAGTGGATCTATTAAAATAATAATAATAATAATAATAATAATAATAATAATAATAATAATAATAATAATAATAATAATAATAATAAAAGAACTAAAACTTTTAGAGATTCGTTGAAATCTGTGGAGGAAAAATATAAAAATGTGATCACACAGCAATCAATGAAAATGGTTTTTTTTGGGAAACCTTTCAAAATGAAAAGAAAAAGAGAAAGAAAAAAAGAATGATGTGACTCATTAAAATGAATCTAGGTTGATTTACAGCAGCTGTAATCAAGGGTTACTCGACCTTATAAGCTGTGCTATTCCATTTATAATAAATCTCTGCAGTTAAATATAGATGAAATTAAGACAGATAATAAAGGAACAGTTTTAGAAAGTTACATGGTTATTACAAAGAGGTTTTACCATGCCATCTGTCGACAGCAGCCATGGTATTGCCCACAACGAAGTAGAGATATGCTTCTCAAAACTGTTAGTTAAATTTCTACCTGTGTCTCTGTCAAAGTCTGCACTAGCTGAACATCTAGTCATGTCAGCTCAGATAGAGTTGTAATTTCTTCACTGAAACTAAGGGAAATTTCATGTGAGAGTTGTATCTTTGAAGGCAGATTGCAACAGACGTGCTTAGAAAACGTTCCATAGATCTTTGAAAAACAAAATGGTAGTCAATCAGTCCTTTTCCTCTACAGTATTTTCCTATTGCAGCTGGCACTATGAATTGAAAGAGTTCAAAAGTGTATCCATATGAACGCTACATGAAGGAAGATGATCACCAGATCAATTGCAACAGCTGCTGAGCTGCTCCTGTTTTAAAAGAAGAGGTGCTTTCAAGAGTTCACTGACTTCCTTTGGAGCAGATGCTCACAGTCACTGAAGGCAGATGGGGTCAAGGCCTTCCTCTCAGTATTTCTGCAAGGATGTAAAGCTGGACTACTGATGATTTAATAACTACTCTGTCAGCAGTCATCTTGGACACTCATCTCTACGTCCTAGCTTCTCATTAGCTGGTCGCAACACAACATCTTAGAATGTTTTGGATTGGAAGGGACATTAAAGTCCCTTGTCATCTAGTCCAAAATCCCTTTCTGTGAGCAAGATTGTCATACACTTGATGAGATTATCCAACGCCCCATCCAATCTGGCCTTGATATTCCTTCAGGGATAAGGCATCCATAACTTCTCTGTGCAGTCTGTTCCAGTGCCTCACCACCCTCATAGTGAAGAACTTCTTCCTAGTCTGAATCTTCCTAGTCTAAATCTACCCTTTTGCAGTCTAAAACTGTTACCCTTTGTCTGGAGGCCCTTGTAAATTGTCTCTCTCCATCTTTATTATAAGCCCCCTTTAAGAGTTGAAAGGCTGCAATAATGTCTCCCTGTAGTCTTCTCTTTACCAAGATAGACAGTTCCAGTACTTACAGCCTCTTTTTGTTGTTGCTGTTTGCTTGTTTGTTTGTTTGTTTGTTTTGTAGGAGAGATATTTTAGTTCTCCAGTCATTTTTGTGGCTTTGGATCTGCATGAATAGGTCACTGTCTCTCTTGTACTGGAAACTCCATAGCTGGTTTCAGTACTCCAGGTAGAGTATCACAAGAGTGGAAGAGAAGGAGAAATCACTCCCCTTATCTTACTGGCCATGCTTCTTTTGATGCAGCTCAAGATACAATCCTTTTCCTTTTCCCTTTCCTTTTCCCTTTACTTTTGCCTTTCCATGTGTTTCCTGCCTTGTCTTTTTCCTTGTCTTGCCTTTCACTTCACTTCACTTCACTTCACTTCACTTCACTTCACTTCACTTCACTTCACTTCACTTCACTTCACTTCACTTCACTTCATTCTGTTACTGATAAATACTGGTAATCTATTAGAAATAATACATATTTTATTTTTAGCTACATGTGTCCAAAGAACGGTTATACAAAATACTGAATTCTGAAATTTTTGGAAGAACCTGTCTGTATAGTTATTGTCAGAAATCTTAATGCATGACTTTCGCTTATTTGATGGGTCTTCACTGGTGTGTGGATGAAAGTCTGGCAGAACTGAAATCCTTCAAAAATACTTTGCCAGATAGATCAGCCAAAGATGTTTATTGTGTTCACATGTGTGTACAAACACTCATGCTCACACTTATACACAAATATTTGTTGAATTCAGTGATTTGCAGGCAAGGGTTTTTTATCAGTTTCTCATTATTTCATTACTAATTAAATTGGTCAGTAGTTATCCGAGTTTCCAGTGGAAAATAAAATAGCTTTAAAATCTTTGATCATTTGTATTTTAAGAGACAGGGTTTTTTACTATTTGGAATATTGCAACTTTTATTTGATGAAATTTACTATTAACATATTTTCATAATCTTCTCAGCCTAGCAACAGCAGGAGTAAAAGGTGTGAGGGGCATGCAATATTCATGAAATTAAGGAGAGTTGAGATGAAAGGGAGTTCCATTAGGGAGACCAAGTGTGACAATATGACACATATTTGCATATTTTACACTTTAAATCTTTTCAGCACATCCAAGTTGATATATGGATGTAAACATGCATTGCCAGTTTTTAGCATATTATAAGCCCTCAAGACTTTGCATGCATTTTAATATGTTTCATTATTGCTGTAGATTTTAATTTCGAATCTGCACAGCTTTGATGGAAGAAAGCTGGAAGTCAAAGCATCTGGTCTCTGCTTTAGGCAAACACATCCTTTTCCTTGAACAATTTCTGTAGAAGCTTATGTGTATGCTGGAGATATATGTGTGCACACAAGAAGTGGCAAATGTGATACACTCTTTCATGGATATATACTCTGTAGGGAAAAAGACGAGGAGAGGAGAGGAGAGGAGAGGAGAGGAGAGGAGAGGAGAGGAGAGGAGAGGAGAGGAGAGGAGAGGAGAGGAGAGGAGAGGAGAGGAGAGGAGAGGAGAGGAGAGGAGAGGAGAGGAGAGGAGAGGAGAGGAGAGGAGAGGAGAGGAGAGGAGAGGAGAGGAGAGGAGAGGAGAGGAGAGGAGAGGAGAGGAGAGGAGAGGAGAGGAGAGGAGAGGGAATTCTCCTGAAGTTATTTTTACCTATTTATCTTCCTTGTACACCCATAAAAGCATAAAATGTCCTGTGTTGGAAAGAACCTTAAAGAACAACTAGCTACAAATCCCTTCTGAGAGCAGGGTTGTCATCCACTACCTCAAACTGCCTAGGAGCCCATCTAATCTCACCTCAAACACCTCTCCATAGAGGATATCTACAATTTCCACCAAATAGTCCAGCCATCAAATCCATGTATCTTCAATTTAAAAATGAGGATCTGATGCAAGACCACATTAAAAGGCTCCCCCAAGTCTACATAAATGGCATCAATTACCCTTCCTTCTTTACCAGTGACATCATTCCATCTCAGAAGACCAACCAAATGGTGAGGCACTATCTGCCCTTGGTGATGCCATGCTGGGTGTCTCAGATCTCCTCCTCATTTCACATGTGTGTTAACATCTCTTCTAGGAGAATCTGCTCCATTATCTTCCCAGGCAAAGTGGTGAGGCTCTCCAGCCTGTAATTCTACAAAATTTCTGCTCTTCATCTTTTGAAAATTGAAGTAAAATTTCACTTTTTCCAATACTGTGGAGAATTTGTCTGAGAGCCACATGTGGACGCTGTCAATCAAATGGAAGCTTGATTTATGTGACAGCTTTAGTCATAACACTGACAAAAATTTGTGCAAGACGGCCTAAGAAGAGTGCAGAAGATGTAGATAGAATAGGATTTGCAAGGTGAAGACTAGTGAAAAACATAGCATTTATACATAGCAAAGAACATAATTATACCAAATTTTATATATATATACACACACATATGTATATATTAATGTTTTTCAAGATAATCTTATTGTAGTAAAATAATCTCAAGGACAGTGTGTGACCCTTTTGATTAACTACTGCCCTTTCCACTTTGAAACTCATTCAATCCAGCTAAAAACAAGAGTGATCAAAGACAACTCTAACCAGGTTCTTGTTTATGCGCTCATGTACTCATGCAAATGTGTACAGACATAAACAAAGAGAAAGAAAAAACAAAATAGTATAGCAGCTACATTCTGAACAATGTTCAGGCTATTAGATGTACTGCTGATCCATATTTTCTCTGTTTATATGTGTATCCAACAGTAAATACATTTGCATGTAAATATGCATGAACACATTTTATGCATATATATATGTTTATGTGAATAAGGTATATAGAGAGGAAAAGACAGGGAGAATGAGTAAAAGACAGTAAAACAACAATATGCCCTTATCTCATAGTTTTCTTAGCTAATTTCCATATCTTTGCAAGACATATGCACATCTCCCTGGGAATAAGTATTAAAATGCATTGATTGCTCAAGAAGATACTGATGACAATTTGAAATAGATTATAGTTTATTTTCTAATTAACAAATAATAAAGTGTATACGGACACTGTATCTATGGACACTATTTTATATTAACTTTGGTCAAGACAGATTCTACTAAGAGGAGCATGTTTTTCTTGCTACTATTATATACAAAGTTTTCTTTCCACTTTACTTGAAGAATTAAATTTACTCTTGAAACAAATCTTGTTCCCACAGTTTAAAAATATCCATTGATGTATGAGCATTAATTATATTGTTATTAATAATTAGTAATTAACAAAGTTAGTACTCATACTTTTGAAGTCTTATGACAGAATTCAGTCACCTAGCTCCTTGTGGTTGTAAGAAAAACAAGACAATAAAACAAAAAAACATGGATTCAGCCTAGTTTAAATGTTATAATCATATTAAGAATTAATGCAATTTTTTAGAAGAATGAGCATCAAGACCTCCTTCTTTCTTTGGAAAGTTTCCTACATATTTATTTGTGTGAGCAGTTTTCCCAAACAATAATGATGTCCAGTGTTACTCTTACAGCTGCTCATGTAGTATTTTGTTCAAAGTAAAGCATGAACAACATTGTTGAAAATACCCATTGCTCAGGAATAATGTTTCCCATTAGTTACAGATTTGGTAGAGTTATTTCCCAAATTAGAGAAAAAGAGTAGTTTACATCTTCAAATTCATAAATGGTATCAGACCTATTGGAATGGTATTTCTATTTGCCTGGATTTTCTCCATGACACTAGGGGAAAGTGCTACCTTTGTGCTCACTGAGGTATCAGAGAGGAGTGCACTAGCTTGCTATTACCAAAGGAAATATGTGAAAATTTTTGTATATACATATATACACAGCTACAGTTGTTGACTTATCAAAACTCATTGGAAATGCAGAATATAACAAATTCATTTGTAAAGAATGATTTCTTTGTACTTGCTTTCTTTCTCCCAATAACTTTTTATCAGCAGCATGTTACTGAAGGTCTCTAATAACAGGTCCAGTTACTCTTTAAAATTTAGGCAGAATGTGATTACAAAGTAAAGATGAATGAAATATAACACTATACTTTCTGCTTCAGGTCCAACAATACTGAAGTAGAAAGATAAATCGTAGAAATAGCGTTCTGAAATACAGATTATTTTAACCAAAATTTTCATTTATCTGTTTCTTCTCTCATTCACTGTCTTCAGTGAGCATCAAAAAGTAGTGAGATTCCTTATTTTCTGATAGTATAATGGTATGTCACGTTATGAATAAACAACATTTTGTGTTGTTTCCATTTTTTTTTTTAATTGTTAATGTTGTTGGTTTGTTTGTCTGTTTGTTTTAGAATGCAAAAAGTTAATGTGTTTGAATTATTGGATTTGGATTTTAACATTACCTGATTTATGACTAAAATGTACTGTTTGCTTTTAGAAAGATGTCAAATAATGAAATAATATCTAGAATTTATCAGATACTCTCTCCTTTTTAGTTATGTATCTAAATCATGCTTCTACTTCTCTTTGAATTTGCAAGGCTCAATGTTTTTCCTCAGATGAGGAAGTCTGAGAGAGAAAAAGGAGTTGTGAATGTGCCTGTGAGTATAAGTGTAAGAGTGAGGAAGGGAGCTACAGAAAGAAAGAGTTTTAATGAAAAAATTTGGATTACAACACTTTTTCTCAATAAGTCCTCCAAGTAAATTGCATTTCTTTTCCAACACTGAAAAGCTTAATATTAGACCTGACACTATAAAATATGCCTGCATGTTTGAGTGACATACAAGCTACCAGCTTTTGGAAAAGCTTGGAAGTCAAAACAAGGCAATATAATTAAAGAGCACAGCCTAATTTCCCAGTAAAGTCTCTATGATGAATGTAGACAAAATCCTAGAAATGAAAATGGTTTATAGTTTAAGTAAATATACACTATCCCTTGCCATCTCTCCCCTCTTACACACATTCTTCATAGCAAATATTATTTGGAATTCCCTGACCGTAAGGTCATAGAAAAAATCCACACAGCTAGAGTGGAAGAACACATCAAATGTTGTCTAGACCTAAGGCAGTAACAGGGAAGGCATAAGATTTACAAATCAAAAGTTTTGAATATCTCTCTTTAGTTTACAAGGTTACTTGTAACTTTAACAACAGGCCAACAGCTAAGCAGGAGGAAAATCCAGATGTAATACAAAATTGAAATAATTTTGAAATTATAGAATGGGGAAATATTTATTTCTGCATCTAAAAAAGTAGCATGAGTTACCTATGTTTGATTATTTCTATTTTATAAGATTTAAAAAGAACATCTGGGCACACATCCTACAAAGAGACATAGTAATGGTCAGCATAGCAATTACTAACTTTGCTCAGTATTAAGTATGTCATTTATAATGCTGAGGGTATGTTTGCTGATTCTGAAAGGGTACAGAATACATTCCATGAGTTTAAATTGTATTCAAATCAACAGATATATATGACATCATCAAAAACACCAAATTTATATATACTAATATATGAATTATATATGTGTAATATACTATTATATACCATACTATATATATAATATATATATAGTATTGACCAAAGTTCATGCAATATATATATATATGTATAATATACAAATATACATATATACACATATATATATATATAACACATTATATATACACAATATAATATATAATATTTAAACTCTCTTTCTCACAGACAATAGCATTTACCTCTCAGTGCTTCTGGAAAATCAGTAGCTTCTGTTTAAAGTCAGGTTTCGGAATCTGAGCAGAGGTCAACTTTTACCATTTTTGAAACTCTGCTATGCTACAGAAAAATTCTGGACATTTTGAGTTCAGTCAGTGTTCAGCTCATAAATGCAATCCAAAATAATTCCATGAATTGTTTCCAAACAGTTAACTGTGAAGCATCTTCCATGAGACTCTGGTAGACATGCCAAATGAGATGAAGATATTACCTGTATCTCTTGGAAAACAATAAAATGTAGTATGAAAAACAAACATTGCAAATTATTAAGTTTTTCCTCAGTTATGTTCCAGGAAATGCTTAAGTTACAATCTCCTGTATTTCACCTGGACCCAATGAGTTTGTATTTTCATTGTCAGTATCTAGCTAAGAATTGATAAATTGATTGTTTGTTGATACTTCTCATCTTTGTTATTGTAATTGCCTTAGTCCGGTCAATCAATGCTAATTACTGTGAGATTAAAATGACTGTATAAATTAGAGCTAATAAAAATATTTTTCACTGAAGAAGAAAGGAATTAAATTTGTGAGAATAAAGTTAATATCTAAGAGTAGTTAGATTTGCTTAAAAGCAATATATTTGTATTTTAGAAATAGATAACAGTGATATATATTGATTCTTAACTGGTACAATAACAACAAAATGCAATTTAATGTTTCTAATGCTTATAATGCATTTTAGAATTTAGTCACACATAAGTGCTCTGCCTCACATTTAGTCTAAAGCACACTCAATTACGTGTAAGCCAATCGATATAACTAAACAATCACAAAGTCTTACTTGTACACCCTGTTACAGTTTGTTCCAACCTGTGTATGAACTTAGTGAAGAGGAAGATAATTTTATGCACTTGTAATTTAACTTACTTAAGATAATTTAAGATGGACTTTGAACAGTTGAGAGTGGACTATAGTCCTGTCAGCCTGACCTCAGTGCCAGGTAAGGTTATGGAGCTGATCATCTTGAGGGAGATCACGTGGCATGTGTGAGACAACTGGAGGATCAGGCCTAGCCAACATGGGTTCATGGAAGGCAGATCATACTTGAACAACGTGATCTCCTCCTATGATCAAGTGACCTGTCTGATGGATGGGAGAAAGGCTGTTGACATAGTCTGCCTAGACTTCAGCAAAGCCTTTGACACTGTCTCCCACAGCATTCTCCTGGAGAAGCTGGCAGCCCATGGCTTGGACAGGTACACTCTTTTCTCATTAAAAAACTGGCTGGACAGCCAGGTCCATAGAGTGGTGGTCAATGGCATTAGGTCCAGCTGGCAAGTGGGCATGAGTGATGTTCCCCAGGGGGTTGGTATTAGGGCCTGTCCTGTCCAATTTCTTTACTGATGACCTGGAAGGGGGCATTGAGTGCACCTTCAGTAAGTCTGCAGATGACATCAAGCTGGGATGAAGTGTCAGTCTGCCTGGGGGTAGGATCTGCACAGACTGGATCTCTGGGATGGGGCCATTGGGATGAAATTCAACAGAATCAAGTGCTGGGTCCTGCACTTTGGCCACAACAACTCCAGGCAATGCTACAGGCTTGAGGCAGAGTAGCTGGAAGACTGTGTAAAGGAAACAGACCTGGGGCTATTGGTTGACACAACTGAACATGAACTAGCAGTGTGTCCAGGTGGCCACGAAGCCCAGTGGCATCCTGGCTTGTATGAGAAAAAGTTTTGGCTGCTGGAACAAGGAAGTGATCATCCCTCTGTACTCAGCAATGGTGAGGATGCACCTTGAGTATTGTGTTCAGTTTTGGGCCCCTCACTGCAAGAAAGAAATTGAAGCACTGGAGAATGTTTAGAGAATAGCAGCAAAGCTAGTGAGGTGTCTGGAACACAAGTCTTATGAGGAGTGATTGAGGGAACATGGATTTTTTAATCCGGAGAAGAGAAGGCTTAGGGGCAACCTTATTGGTCTCTACAACTACCTCAAGGGAGGATGTGTTGAGGTAGGGTTGGCCTCTTCTCTGACATAACTAGCCATAGGACTAGAGGGAATGGCCTCACACTGTACTAAGGGAGATACAGGTTGTATGTCAGGGAACATTTCTTCTCTGAGTCAGTAGTCAGGTACTGAAATGGGCTGCCTTGGGAGGTGGTAGAACTACCAGTTCTGGAGTTCAAGAAATGTCTAGATGTCATACTGAGGAACACAGTTTAATGGGAAACAATGGTGATAGGTGCTGATAGGTAGATGGCTGGACTGGATTGTTTTAGTGGTCTTTTCCAACCTTGACTCTATGATTCTGATTCTATATTTGATGTGTACAATCTATACTAATGTTTGACACTGGAAGTGAAAAGCGCACATTTTTTCTCCACCTGAAACCAACCATGAGAAGCTAAGTGCAGCAGATCATATTTTGTCTTGAGTATCTACTAATTTTGGGGAACTCCTGCTATATTTCTACGTAAAGGTCTTCTAGAATAATTTAAGATTGGGATTCATTTAATCTAATTCTGAGTATATACAATATGATGTCTGTACGTAAGTTCATTTTCTGAAAACTGGTCTATAACGAGTGGGTAGAGAAGCATGACTAAAGGAAGTAAGTTCATCTGCTGTAGGTCCCTACCTTAGGATGAGATGAATGATGTTTTCTTATATCAGTAACAAGAATCTTATGATGACAACCTCACATTCAAACTCAGTAGATTAGAACCACAGCATCACAGAGTGTTTGAGGTTTGAGAGGCTCATTTTGGATTATCCAGTGCAAACCTTGTGCTTCAAGCAGAGTCATCTAGAGCATATCCAGGATCTCATCCAGGAGAGTTCTGAATATCTCCAGAAAAGACTCTACAACCTCTCTGGAAAATCTCTTGATGTTAAATTGAAGCACCCTTATTAATCCCTAAAAGAAGGGAAAGAACTTCAAGTTTCAAATGCAGATTCTGTGAAAATATTCAAAAGGCTATTTTAATCTGCATTTGGATACTTTTTATATATTTGTAATTTTTAATTCCCCTCTCCTGTCCTTCCCCTCTCCCCCCGCCCCGCCCCCTACCTCCCCACATCAGGCAAAGATTCTAAAGCAGTCCAATGGGAAAAATGAAAGTTGTATTCACCCCAAAATATTTTTGTGCTGCTTCTTACCTCATCTTCATGAACTGAGCAAGAAGTTGAATTTTGCTCTGCTGTTGAGCATGCCTTTCCTAACATTCCTCATTTTTAATAGACACAGCTCTGTGAATTCCTGTATCTTCATTAGGTTTACATCCATTCTATTTATTTCATCTTTTTCAAGATTACAGCTTCATGTAGTGACTTTTTTGGCAGGGAAAGTTTTGTGTTTAGCAAGTTGATGTTCTGTAACAGATGAAATTCCTGATCTCAGGTTACACAAAACAAGCATAAACAGCTTCAAAATGTGCCATTCCATGTTATGGCTGCAGTGGCATCTTTATTTTTAGTCCGTTATTACAGCAGTTTGATGCTTCTAAGTAGGTAATACTATATGATTGTAAGCAGCTAGTGTAACTCAAAGGGAAGGCATAAGAGCTGCAACTAAGAACATAAAAGATATAACTCTTGAAACTTCATATGTTCATGATTGATGTTTGTTTGATTGTCAAACAAACATTTGAAGCAGGAGAAGAAAACTGACTGTCTATAATGTTAATGCATTGTAAGCTTCACTAAAAAGTCTCTAAATATTTCACAGGTATGAATTACTTAGTCCTCAATTGCATCTCTCTGGATATGACACTGACCGAATGTTTGTTAGTTGACACACAGGATGTTGACTTACTGAGAAAGTATGTACAGTAGTGCTGAGATGCCAAAATAGAAATATCTGAGTACCTTACTCAGACTCTCAAGACATACTTCTTTGTAGTAAATATTCCTGAATATTCCTTCCAATGTGCTTCTAACTCTTTTTTCAATATGAGAATTCCCAAATCAAAAGGAGCACTTTATCTCCAAAGTATTAAGGGAATGAATTAGAGTCATAGAATAGATTGAGTTGGAAGGAGCCTCCACAGATGGGGCCTGGAGTCTTCCCTTTCTCAGAATGAACCTCAGTTGCCTCGATTTTTCTTCATAACTAGGATGTTCCATCCCTCTGATCATCATCATAGCCTTCCTCTGGATCCACTCCATCCAGAGAATAAGGGGACAACTACCTCCTTTCCCTGCTGGCCATCCTTCTTTTGTTGCAGTCTAGGATGTAGTCTGTCTTCTAGGCTGCAAGAGCACACTACTGGCTCATGTCCAGCTTTCCATCCATCAGGACCCCCAAGTCCTTCCCTGCAATGCTGCTCTTCTCCCAGTTGATACACTTACATACCTGGAATTGCCCCTACCCACGTGCAACACCTTGCACTTCATTGAACTTCATTATATCTTTGTGGGTCCACTTCTCAAGTCTGTCCAGGTTCCTTTGAATGACATCCCTTTCTTCTATTGTGTCAACTACACCACTCATCTTGATGTTGTCAGCAAACTTGCTGAGGTTACACTCGATGTCAGTGTCTATGCAGTTGATAAAGATGTTGAATAACATTGTCCCAAAAAAATGACCCCTGGAGGATACCGCTCAAGACCGACCTTCACCTAGACATAGATCCATTGACCATAACCCTCTGGCTGCAACCACCCAACCAATTTTTAATTCACCACACAGCCCAGCCTTCAAATCCACATCTCTTCAATTTATAGATGAGAATGTGATGCAGGGCAATGTCAAAAGCCTTGCACAAGTCCAGGCATCAGCAGCTTTTTCTTTATCCACCAATATTGCTACTCCATCATAGAAGGCAATAAGATCAGTAAGGCACGATCTGCCCTTGATAAAGCCATGCTGGCTGACTCAGATCATCTCCTCATCGCACATGTGCCTTAATATCTCTTCTAAGATTATCTGTTTCACAACCATCCCAGGCACAAAGTTGAAGACCTCTAGCCTGCAGTTTCTTAGGTCCTGCTCTCTTTTTTAATAATGGAAGTAAAGTTTCTCTTTTCTTAAAGTGACTTTTCAAATATGATGGACAGTGGATTGGCAACCACTTCATCCACTTTTTCAGGACCCTGCAATGCATATCATTCTCAGTCTTACAGACTTGTCTATCTTCCGTGTCATGAAATGGCCTCAGATTTACTCTTCTCTTACAATGGGGTGGATTTTGTCAGATACTGGGCCAGAGAGTAGGCTAGAAATCTTGCTCAGGATCACACAGATACTTGAAATTGACTTAACTGTTTTGAATACATTTGTTTTCATGTCTTGCCAAACTGGATTGGAAAATCAATCTCAAATCAAAACTTTGAGATCTTCTGATCTTCTCCTCTTACTTCCTGTATTATCATTTGATTTTTTACCTGTATAATAGAACTGTATTGTGCTCATTTAGACTCAATGCTGCAAAACATTCAGACCATAAAGAAGCCTTTAAAAAAAAAAAAAAAAAAAAAAAACAGTAATGACAATAAACTGATATTTTTGTGGATTCATTTATTCTAGAAATGTGTAAGTCAAAATATTCTATGTAGATATGTTCTAGTTCAAATAGAATTAATTCAAGGAAGTCATATAACTTCTCTTATGAAGGAGGTCAGATGAGTTACTCACAGTGGTCCTTCGGGCTTCTTAATCTTTGATTCTACAAAGCTATAAGAACTTTTTTTCAGGAAATAAATGTGATGGTAACTGTCTATAAATACTTGATAACATGAAATTGCTAGAGGAACTATTTAAGATGGCTAATGATAGCATTACAGGGAATAATGTCCTCAAACTGAAAAGACCACGGTAGAATATTTAAAAAAGACAGCATTTTCTAGAGTTGAGGTCAATTACGCAATGGAGTAATTTGCAAAGTAATGCTCTATGAAAAGAGTTGTTCAAGAAAAGAGTGAATAAAGAATGTGATTAGTATATGAAATAAGTCTGTTCTAAAGTTGCATAATTCAAAACTAGGTAGTTCAGAAAGTCATCCCTAGGTGTTTATTGCTATCTTTACCTAACAGCTGTAGGTTTCTGGGTTTTATTTGGTTCTGTTTTTCTAAAGATTCACTGGAAAATAGTTTACCAGCCAATATGTTCTTATTTAGAAAAGAAATATCAGAAAGTAATTGTTCCACTTGACATAAAACAGATCTTACTTGGAACTTTGTGCTTTGTGACTTTGTCACATTGTTCCTCAAAACTGAATTTGTTTCTCTTGGAGATAGATAGTTAACAAGAGCTATGCACACATCCTTCCATCTCAGTGCAAAGTGACTTCAAAAGCCAAAGTTATATATATAGAAAGAGGAGGAAAGATGACATTGTTCATAACTGGGGTCATGTTTCCTTCAATTCCCCTTAGCCTTTTTTTTTTTTTAAAAAAAAAAAAACAAAAAACATGTGGAGGTGGTTTGTCAGGGCTTCACACATATTCTTTGTCTAAAGGAGCCTCATTACTGGCCTCTGAAGAGACAAGGGAGGTGGAGAAGGATGACAAGGTTTGCATTAATTGCACAGCTATCTGTTGTTGCAGGGGCCATTCAAGCATATAATAACTTAAGTAGAGTTTCAGTGAGTTGGAAGCTCTGGCTTTTTGTACTGTTTTGGCAAGCTGATTTCTTATTATAGCACAGTTGGTATTTCTTTTTAAAGTCTTGACAGAAAGCTGTGGGTGGCCACATAGTGTTTTCCCTGCTAAAAATATATTTGCAACATTCTGTTAGTCATAAAAGAAGTCAACTAGCACAACTGGAATTTAATATGTTAAAATTCTTGGTAGAGGTCATCTCAAACAGTGGAGTTCAGATGTGAATCTACCTGTGAATTACCCTAAAGAATAGCTAGTGATTGCTTTGGTCTATTAATTAGCGATAGTGACAGCTGGGAAGTTCGGCTCGGTATACATATTTAGATTCTCCTAAATCTGAAATGCCTCATATTATTGATTAACAAAATTTGCCATGCTCCCAAGATATCCTTCAGGAAATTCAGTGGCATTAGGTAGAGTTTTGCACCCTCTTTATTCTTTCCAAATATTTATGAAAGGCAAATTTTCCCAAGTTACCCAAAAATTGAGTTAGTGTGTATTTTCATTTCTGTTTTAAAAATAATTTTTATATTAAATTGTCTATTTCCTCAGCTTGAAAATTCCTAGAAACTGGGACAACTCTATGCAAGAATATATGATATTCAGTGAAAGTCTTGTTCTACAATGAGATTAAATTAAATAATGAGAGTACCCTTGACATTAAAGGTGCCTAAAAATTTTGGATTATGGAGAGTATTTTTCTGTTATTCAAATTACATTTTAATGGTAAGTATACACGAAGAGAACAAAATATAAAATAATAATAATATAGGAAAAATTAACATGAGAGGAAACTGCTAGATTTTAAATACATTAGAAGTTCATTTCAATCTATAACTTGTCTATATCAAGACAAGAACAAGTTTTAGATCTTGAGGCCAAAAGGTCAGTTACATTTTGGACCCTTTTCCTCTGTCTTTCTCAGCAGTAAGGTGAGAAGGTCAGATCCTGTTTTGGATGTGATGTGCTGTAACTCTCTTACACCAGTCATCAACTTCCTTTAGTAGGACTGATAACTACAGGACTAGTTTTAAAAGTTTGTAAGTTACCTATATTTTGAACATACCACAGGGCAGCTTGTACAGTAGGAGAGTTACTGAACAGTGTTACTGTTCTCTATGGAAAGCAAAAAAAAAAAAAAAAAAAAAAAAAAAAAAAAATAGAGGTTAGGTCAGATCTAGTCTTTAGACTACATTTGTATGTTTTATCCTACTTTAGTTATTGGCATCTGCAGTCCAAAGCAAGGAAGCACTGACATGTTTGAAGTTAAAAGCATGAGACAGAACTCCATTCGCAATTTTTCAAAGCAGATGAAGTGCACAAAATAATACTTCTAAGATTTAGAACAAATTGATTATAATCTACATCTTACTATTAGAAGAATAAAGGAAAAAGTATCCATTACTGAATGTAAAAATAAATGATCATTAAGTCAATTAGCTAGTTTTTTTTTTCCACTGTTTATTGTTTCAATTGTATCTCTGCAAATTAGCAGAGTTTAGTTTGTGAGAAATCTATATATATATATATATTTGTTATTGTTGTTGTTATGATAATGCATGTACATATTTAAATTGTTTCAGTAATAAATAAATAAATATTCTGCAGTGAGACTTTATATTAATCTTTGTCGGATAATACAAACTACCTGAGTGCAAAAAAAGGACCAAAGATCCAGATTGCCTGTTAAAGAAATATTCAGAGAATCATAGAATCAATTGAGCTGGAAAGAAGATTTAACTACATCAAGACCAACTCTCCTGCAATGAACAGGAACATCTACAGCTTGAACAGGTTGCTGTGAGCCTGGTACAGCCTAACTCTGAATGTATCCAACAACAGCTTATTCATTTCCTTTCTAGGCATCCTGTTCCAGTTCCTCATCATCCTTAAAAAACTTCTCTCTTCTATCCAGACATCAAGAGTGACTTGGTGACTAAGTCAGCCAGTTTTCTCAGGACTCTTGGATGCATCTAATCCGGACTCATAAAATTATGAATGTTCAGCTACCTCAGGTGGCTGTGAACTTGATCTTTGCTTATCATCTCACGGGGCAACCTGTTACCGTGCCTCACCACCTTTATTGTAAAAAAAACTTCTTCCTTGTATCCAGCCTAAATCTCCCCTCCTTTAGTTTGAAACCATTTCCCCTTTTCCAGTGAAAATGCATTAAATGTATAAGTAACATCATAAAATATTTATATATTTTATATATATAAATATATTCTGTTTGAATTGTGAGTAGTAACCAGTGATACTGATACCATTCCTCAACTACAGTAGTTAATTACAACATCGTCTATGTCTGATGACTTTCCTTGGAAATGCGTACTGTAATGCATAGAACATATTTCTGGTATGCAGTAATGACAAGTATTTTTGTAAGACAATGTGAATTCATCTAAACATTCTTAAATGGCAAGAGAGAAGAAGGAGAAAAGTTCTGCTCTTAATTCATTTCCCGAGATTAGCAAGAAAATGGGGTGAACTTAAAGAAAGCTAGATTATCCTTAGTATACTTTTAAAATGAAGCAATTTCCTGTACTTATCTAATCACAAGCTGAAAGATGTTAGATATAGAGGTGAAAAAGTGAGCCTATATTGCTGAGACAGGGTAGATAAAGAGGCAATTATGCTCCTATGTTTTCCAGATAGCACCACTTACCTTTCCTATTCCTATTCCAGTTCCTGTTCCTGTTCCTGTTCCTGTTCCTGTTCCTGTTCCTGTTCCTGTTCCTGTTTCTGTTTCTCTTCCTGTTCCTAGTCCTATTCTAATTCTTATTCCTTTTTTGTCCTGGATTATGATAAATTCCTTCTTCAGGCACAAGGGATTCATCCTTTCCCTGAATAGCTGCTGTGTAAAATATCTGAGGAGTATGTTCTAATGATTTCATTAACCACCCCCAGCCCCTCTCTGTGGTACTCCAGGTTTATTTTCTTTGAACACAGTCATTGCCATTACACTCCCACCATATTCCTAAAGGATGAATAAGGTGATGAAGAGAAGCTGAATAAGCAAATAGATAAATAAATGACTCCACACCTCCCTTTTCCCTTACACTGAATCATGCAAACTACAGTAATTCATAAACAGAGGAGGAAAGGGATAAAAAGCAACAAGAACAACAAAACATGATTCCCCAAACAGTTGGAGCATAAAACAGCCCGCAGGCAATCTCTCTTGTAGTGTACCAGCCAAGCGCACAGGTATTAATGTGTAAACCAATTCAGTTTATTTTCCCTAATCCTCCTGATTCATCCCTCCCCTGACAAAAAGCTGAAGTGCTTATCACAGGAAAACTGGTACTTTTCCGTGTCACTCAAACAGCCCTTGGGTATGTCTGGCCTTAAAATAAGTTCAGGTATGCTTCCCTCCAATATTTTGTTGGGATGGGCAATAAGAGAAAGAAGATGGGAAAGGATAAAATGTGCTGTCAGAACAAGGTGAGTGTAGGATTCACTGGACTGCTTTATATTAATATGAATAAAAAAACAATTCAGAGGGTCACATCTTAAAAAAAAAAAAACAAAACATCATCACTATTCACTACAAAAAAAAAAAAAACAGTTTGTAGTCAGCTTACTTAGGTAGTGTGATAAGCTAAGATATAAACAGCTATCTTTCTGCATTTTTTTATGAGACAGATAAATGTTACTGATTGCAGTACGTACTGCTTTAAGGGACTTTTATCAAATTCTTCCTTAGAGCACCCAAATATACTAAGCTAGTCCTGGAAATGTGTCTAATCATTTGGGGCATATGCATAATGAAAGAGCAAGAGCTATACCAGTAAAGTACAGGTAGCTTTATTATAGCTATTGTGTGGATGTACTACGTGGTGCAGATCATTTGTCAGCAGAAGAAAAATAAGATAAACAGCTATTATCTTCTTTTCTGTCTGTTCTCAAAACAACAACAACAACAATAATAATAATAAAATCTAGAAAAAGCATTGTGGGTCACTCAGTTTCTTACTACTAGAGATGAACCAATTTTGAGTTTGGATTAAGTGGCATTTAAGCACCAAATAGCTATCATGAGCCCCCTTACCTTCTAGCATAATAGCCCATGGGATAACACCATATAGGCCTTTGAAGAAGTCTAAGTAGGCTCTCCTAAAGTCCAAAGTTGCATTTCTAGTTATTGCTTTGGTTCTTCCACGTAAAACTTTGAACTCCACCATTATTGCATGCCAAGCTTTCCCTAGTCATCACATCCCTGACCATCCCTTCCTTTTTAGAAAAAACAAGATCACGTAGCACCCCTTCTCATTGGCTCCTCCACCACTTGTGTCAGAATGTTATCATCAGCACATTACTGGAACTGCCGGTACCTTGTATTTCTGGCTGTTTTGCTTATCCAGCAAATGTCAGGGTGACTAAAGTATCCCATGGGAACAAGTGCCAGGATCACGATGCTACTTCCAGCTCTTTGCAGAAGGCCTCATCAACTTCCTCCTCTTGATGAGGAGTACACACCCACAGCAGTATCACCTATGTTAGCTCACCCCTTAATTCCTACCTGCAAGCTCTCCACTTGTTCATCATCCTCCCCCTGGCAGAGCTCAGTACACTCTAGTTGCTCTCTCACATAAAGAGCAGCTCTAAACCCTCACCTTGCCAGCCTGTCTTTCCAAAAGAGGACATAGCCATCTATGAGAATATTCCAGTCATTTGAGCTGTCTCACTATGTCTCTGTGATTGCAGTGAAATCATGGCCTTTTGATTGCACATAGATACCCTATTCTTCCTTTATATTTCCCATCCTGTATGCATTGGTATATAGGCACTTTAGGGAAACAGAAGGTTCAAATATCTCTAGAAGGATGCAAGAATACTTAAGCAGGGCTATTGGCAGTGTTATCTTCTCTGAGGAGTCCTCAGATGACCCAGTTGAACAATTGAGTGGCTTTTCTCTACAGTTTACTAAAAAGACAGCATTACTAGACTCCTGCCTGTCACAAGGAACTCCATTCGCTTCCCCATCAAATCTAGTTTAGAGCTCTTGTAAT